>NC_057710.1:126832675-126875947 GCF_004010195.1 Chiloscyllium plagiosum
CGGGACCTGCTGGAGGTGTATGTCAGTATGCTTCGGGCAGGTACCATGAGTGAATCCATGAGGAAAGGCATCATCACCCTCGTCTACAAGCGGAAGGTGGAGAGGGAGGAACTCAGAAATTGGAGACCAATCTCACTGTTAAACTCAGACTACAAAATCTTGTCAAAGGTCATCGCCAACCGGGTCAGGTCTGCTCTAGGGTCGGTGATCCACCCTGACCAAACCTGTGCTGTACCTGGCAGGAAGATCGCTGAGAGTCTCGCGCTCCTCAGGGATACGATCGCCTACGTGCAGGACAGAGGGTCGGACACCTGTCTGATCAGCCTGGACCAGGAGAAAGCCTTTGATAGGATATTACACAGGTATATGAGAGATGTTCTCTCCAAAATGGGCTTTGGGGAGGGAATCTGCAATTGGATCAGACTGCTCTACACCAACATTGTCAGTGCAGTCTCAATCAATGGGTGGGAATCAGATAGCTTCCCAGTCAGATCAGGAGTCAGGCAGGGCTGCCCTCTCTCTCCGGCTTTTTTTGTGTGCTGCATAAAGCCATTTGCCGAGTCCATCAGGAAGGATGCGAGCCTGAGAGGGGTGACTATTCCTGGCAGCGGAGCCATATCTGGATTACTCCCGGTGCTGCGAGCTAGTGAGGGTAGCAATAGGAGGATAGAGCAGATGAATGCATGGCTGAGGAGCTGGTGTATGGGAGAAGGATTCACATTTTTGGATCATTGGAATCTCTTCTGGGGTAGAAGTGACCTGTACAAGAGGGATGGATTGCACCTAAATTGGAAGGGGACTAATATACTGGCAGGGAGATTTGAGACCTGCTCAGGAGGATTAAACAATGTAAGGTGGGGAGGGTGGGACCCAGGGAGATGGTGAGGAAAGAGGTCAATCTGAGACTGGTACAGTTGAGAAAAAAGCGAGTCAAATAGTCAGGTCAGGCAGGGACAAAGCAGAGAACAAGGCAGGACTGACCAATTAAATTGCATTTATTTCAATGCAAGGGGCCTAACCGGGAAGGCAGATGGATGCACAGCATGGTTAGAAACATGGGACTGGGATAACAGCAATTACAGAAACATGGCTCAGGGATGGACAGGACTGACAGTTTAATGTTCCAGGATACAAATGCTACACGAAGGATTGAAAGGGAGGCAAAAGAGGAGGGGCAGTGCCGTTTTTGATAAGGGATAGCATTACAGTTGTACTGAGAGAGGATATTCCTGGAAATACATCGAAGGAAGCTATTTGTGTGGAACTGAGAAATAAGGGATGATCACCTTATTGGGATTGTATTGTCAATTCCTTAACTTATTGAAACCGATTCTACATTTTGATTTCTGAACTGAGGCAATTTCTCATTCCTGTTCTGATCTATTTCTTTATTCAGAGTCAGCCCCCTCCACCTCTGCTCATGTCTTCCTGGCCTTGTGAAATGTCAACTATCTTTGAACATTCAGGTTCCTTTGTGGTCACTTTGCTACCACATCTGTAACTAATCATAGTTGAGACTTGAAAAGAAAATGGCCCTAATCTTCTAATAGAGAGATTGTCTTTGCAGGAGCACAGGATTTGTGTACTGTATCTGTACCGAAGTCCCGATGCAGTTAACTCAGTGACTGTTGCCAAGGCAGTTGAAATCTCTGGGCAATTGCCAGGCATCTGGAAAGTCTGAAAATATTGTCAATTCAGTGTTAGAATCAGATTTTTGAGTTTTCTGATAGGTTTGGCTGAATGATTACCCAGGAAACATGAGAGGAATGAAAACTGACTTAAACTCTGGTTAACAATTAAACTGACCCCACCCCCCCCCCAATGCATGTGCTCTCAACTTCCCCACGAACACTTGACAGAAACCTGATCTGACCTGATTCAAGCTGAAAAGTGTGTTGCTGGAAAAGCGCAGCAGGTCAGGCAGCATCCAAGGCACAGGAGAATCGACGTTTCGGGCATAAGCCCTTCTTCAGGAAGAAGGGCTTATGCCCGAAACGTCAATTCTTCTGCGCCTTGGATGCTGCCTGACCTGCTGTGCTTTTCCAGCAACACATTTTTCAGCTCTGATCTCCAGCATCTGCAGTCCTCACTTTCTCCCGACCTGATTCAACCCAACCCCATGTGTCTTTTGTGGCCCTCACTCCCCAACCAGATTAAAACTGACCCAATAGCCCCTAGCTCTGCCCATTTTGCCCTAATCTACCCCAAATGCTGAACAACTTAACATCCCACTCCCTCACTTACTCTTACCCTATACTTTCACCCACCTAGCACCATATCTCACCTATTTTACTGTTACCTTCTGTTGGTAGCTGTGAAAGTGGCTTCAGGTCTTTTTAATGCAGCAGGAATTACCAAGAGAAAAGCACACAGTTTCAATGCTGACCCACTTCATTGCTCACTGCATGGCTTCCTGCCCTGGATCTGTTTCATTTCTCCAGAATGTTCTTTTTTAAAAATGTATGACTGACTAATCCAGTTGAGTTGTTGAAGGCGTTCACTAGGGCAGTTGATAAAATGAATGCCTGTGTTACATATGAATTTCCAGATTCTGCGCAAAAGATGATTAGCAAAAGTGAAAATATGTCAAATTGAAGGTAACTCTCTGACACAGGCCACTAACTGGATGGCAGCTAACAGATGTAAAGTCGGAGTTTATTCTCTGGCAGGATGTGACAAGTGGTGTTCTCCAAAGATCTGACTTTTGACCATGATTGTTAATAACTTAAATCCGGGAATAGAGTTGCATTTAAAGTTTGCAGATGACACTTGAGCCCAGATGTTAACTCCCACATGGGGTGTATGGAGTTGGAGAGTTTGCAGCTTTTCGAATACAACCTTTAAAAATGGATGGCTGCACATCAGATTTTTGGGAATGGGATTGCAATCTGGATTTTAATTCAGGTCGTGTATCTCCAAAAGAACTTTGAAAGATGCCAGGAGGCAGGCTATTCAGACCTTGTGTCCCAGAGTTTCAGTGCTGTATCTAACATCAAAAAGTAAAATTTGCCTCCAACTCCCACCTCCCCCCAGCCATCCACTCTCCTATCTATCCATAACCCATCAATGCCACTTTATACCATCTGTAGCTCCAGTGCCAACTTAGTAGCATCTAATCAAACCATTTCTTGTCCAACACCTTACACCTTGCCCTAACAACATCCTTTCACCCCCGGCACTCTACACTGCATTCTCCACCCTAACAATTGCCTAAATGCTATCCCCTCCACACTTCATGTGAGCTCTGATGAAGAGTCATCCAGACTCAATGTTAGTTTGCTCTCTCTCTCTATGGATGCTGTCTGACCCACTGTAATCTCCAGCATTTGTTGTTTTCAGTGCCAACTCACTTAGTGCCCAGCACAGACACACCTCTGAACCTACGCTGAAATGAAGAGATGGAATCAAGCTTTTTGGAGCTCTCAACATCAGAAGGGGTGGGAAAAAAGTATTTGAATATTTTTTAAGGTACAGGTAGATAGATTCTTGTCAGACAAAGAGGGCAGCAGAGTTGGGAGAAAATTCTTTACGAAGGTGACAGCAGTCAGTCTGCATTGTGGGACACTATCCCCGTGGTATGTCTCTACTTTCAGAAGAAGGTGGTGTGAGGGAGGGAAAGAAATCTGTTTTAAGAAATGTACTACTGTGCCTTGTATTTCTTCAAGGAATGTATGAGTTTAGACTTTTGTTAATGACCTGAGTAATGGGATGTTTTAATCCCCAATGTTGACTGCTCAGACTTGAGCAATTCACATCTCACAATTTGGTCAGGTGGAAGACTAGAGCAACGATTAATTATAAACAAGATAACTTCATAAATGTACCAAGAGACAAATATCATAGCAAGGGAGGCAGAAACAATTGTGAAATAGGGTCACTATGACCCTGAGAGAATAAACATTCACTGCTCCAAACCTAACAAACAGTCTAGAGATTCCAAATGAGTTTTTTTTATTACTTGATGGAGCTATAAAAGTGCTTGAATTTTGTTTCTATCAATGGGATTTGAATAGGTGGTACATGAAAAATATTTTAAATAATGACAATGAAGTCCATCCTGTTAGCAAATTTCTGTTTTAAAATACCTTATAGCATGCAAAGTAGAAGAAGTTAGAAAAGGCATCTGCTCGACAGAGACTTTTCCAAGTTGGGTAAGAAGCAAGCTGCTCCCAAAATTGTTAGCTTTGTCACAGAATCGTAGTATTGGGTGTAACTGTATAATATTATAAGTAACTTTATATTCGAGCTGATATCACAAATATTATAATAATTGGTAGGAATGAACGTCCTTTTTAATCATCTGTACTAAAGTCAGTACGGATTATGAATTGCGTGATTGAATTTGAAAAGTAATTAGTAATGAGCAAGTATTCGATGCAGCTGGTAAATGTCTAAAAAGGGACATAACGATTGGTGTTGGAATGCGGTCAATAAGATTATTGTAAAAGCCGAAGGACAGGTGATAAGGCATCTGGCAAACATCACCAGATGTTGGGAGGATGTAAGGTTAACCATGAAGTTGTCCATCATTGATTGTGTATTCACAGGACTAGATGTGAAGGTCAGAGGCAAGCAGTGATGTCAGTGTTGCATGTAACCATTCTGTCCTCCATTGAGATAAGTAATGCCCTAGAGATCCCCTCCCATGCTGTCTGGTAAGGAGCTCTAAATAAAGATCGATTTGTGCAAATGAACACAGTAACTAGACTCTTCTTTAAAATCTTTCCCCTACAATGCCAATAAATATCCACTCTGTTTCTTTAAAAAACCAAATGGAGGTTATTGAATTTTCTAAGTTATATATATTATAGAGGAGATTAAAACAATGTATTCCACAATATGATTATTGGCCTCTTTTTTTTCTTGTGCTTCGAGATTCTGGGGTCATCTGAATTGCTTGTCAATGTTATTGGCTTCTTTGAACCTCTGAATGATACTTCAGAGTAGACAATCTATTTTCATTGGTTCAAGTTCATTATTGCTTTGTTACTTGGTTTTCTGCTAATTGGTGCAGAATTGTTTAGTGACGTTGGCAGCCCTATCACACCTGGCCTCATTGTGATTCAGGTCTGCCGATGGGTCAGGTTGTTTGACCATGAATTGCATTTCAGTTGAGCCAGTTCAGAATAGCATTGCACTAATTCTGCAAAAGTCACTGGATTACAATTAGGAGAAGGATTGTAGGCGACTCACTGCTGCCCTGAGGCTAAAGGCACTTTTTTTAATTTCAAAATATACTTTATTCATAAAATACTTTAATGGTCTGTACAGTTGGACATGCCATACATATGTAAACATTCCATTTTTTTGCATACCGAAAACAGAGTAATCATTCCTATTTACAGGTCGGTACAATTATATTTTTAGCTGAGCCATCAGCAGAGCCCAAATGACTGCGCGGGCCCCCTGTTCTTCTTTAGGCAGGCAGACGTTACACGGTGGTCTTTCCCCACGTGTGCGTCCCAGGGAACAGACCGTAGAGCACGGAGTCCCGCGTCACGGCACTGCTCGGTACAAACCTCGACAAACACCACTGCATTCCTTTCCAGACTTCTTCTGCGTAGGCACATTCCAGAAGGAGGTGTGTGACAGTCTCGTACCCCGCCTCAGCTGTTTCGAGGGCAGCGTGCGGTGCGGCTGAGAGTCCGGGCGTGCATAAAGGATCTCAAAAGGCAGAGCCCTTCTCACCACCAGCCAAGCCATGTCTTGGTGCTTGTTGGAAAGTTCTGGCGATGAGGCATTCTGCCAAATGGCTTTGACAGTCTGCTCAGGGAACCGCTCGATAGGATCCGCCCTCTCCTTTTCCTGAATGGTCTCAAGGACACTATGTGCGGACCACTTCCTGATGGATTCATAAACCTCTCCACGAAGGACAGGTGATATAGAACGGTCCAACTACTCGGAGCGTTCCGTGGCAGCGAGGCCAGGCCCATCCTTCGAAACACCGGGGACAGGTCGAACCTCAGTACGTAGTGACACTTGGTGTTTGCGTACCGGGGATCCACGCACAGCTTGATGCAGCCACACACAAAGGTGGCCATCAGGGTGAGGGTGGAATTGGGTGTATTTTTTCCCCCGTCGCCCAGATCTTTATACAGTGAGTCCCTTCAGACCCGGTCCATCTTTGACCTCCATATAAACTGGAAGGTGGCCTGGGTGACTGCAGCGGCACAGGTTCTGGGAATAAACCAGACCTGTGCCACGTATAACAGCAATGACAGTGCCTCACACCTGATGACCAGGTTTTTTCCCGCGATGGAGAGTGACCGTAGATTCCATCTGCCCAGTTTCTGCCTCACTTTGCTGATACGCTACTCCCAAGACTTGGCGCATGCCCCAGCCCCACCCCCCCCGAACCAAATACCCAGCACCTTCAGGTGGTCGGTCCGGACGGTGAAGGGAATCGAGGATTGGTCGGCCCAGTTCCCGAAGAGCATGGCCTCGCTCTTGCCTCGGTATACCTTGGCCCCCGAGGCCCGTTTGAAGTGGTCACATATGCACATGAGTCTGCGCACGGACAGCGGATCCGAGCAGAAAACGGTGATGTCATCCATGTACAGGGAGGCCTTAACCAACAGAATGCCACAAACATTGGGGATGATATTAGCATGCACAGTAGATTGGCTAGCTAACAATGAGCAGAGTTCAGATCAAGTGTTGTTTTCAGGCTAGCAAACACTCTTAATAGAATGCCACAGAGATCAGTGGAGGTGCCTCAATAGTTCAACGTCTATGTTCATGTTTTGGGTAATGGGACAGGCTCTAATTTAGCCACATTTTAAGTCAATCAAAGGTTTTGTAGGGAAACAATTTTGAGAAGGCTACAAATAGTTTGCAAAGAGATATGGAAACATTAAACTAAATGGGCAAAAGATTGACCGCACATTCAAATATACGTAAGAAAATACAAAGTTATTCATTTGGCATGAAAAATAGTCATGCAGAATGTTATTTAACATAGAAACTGCAGAACACTTGTGTTCCCCCCCCCCTTATACATGAATCATAAAATATTATGCGGTTACAGCAAATAATTTGGAAGGCAAATGAAATGTTTTATTTTAAGGGACAATGGAGTATAAAATTAATAAAGTCTTGCTGCAGTTGTATAGCTCATTGATGAGATCATGACACAATATTACTTAGTTTTGGTCTCCTAATATATATATATTATATTGCAAACCTTCAGCAAAGGTTCATTATGCCATTTCCTGAAATACAGAGGTTAGTTCATGAGGCACGTTTGAGCAGGTTGGCTGTATATTCATTGAGAAGGGTTTAGAAGAATCAGAGATGGACTGACTGAAATATACAAAATTCTGAGGAGACTGGAGAAGATGGATGCCGAGAGGAGGTTTCCTCTTGATATGTAATCTAGAGTGAGGAAGTATAGTTTGGAGGCAAGGAGTATCCCATTTAGGACAGAGAAGATGATGAAGAATTTCTTCTCTCAGACAGTCATGAGAAGATGGAGTTCACTTTGACAGACAGCATTAGAATCTGGGTTTCTGAATTTCCCCAAGGCTGAATCATACCATTTTCTGACCAACACAGTAATCAAAGGATATGGGAACCAGGCAGGAAACTGAAGTCATACAACAATCAGTCTAGCCCTGATCCTACTGAATGATAGATTAGGCTCAATGAATCAAATGGACTTCTCATGCTCCTATTTCCTTTGAGCAAATACTTCACAGAGATAGGATTTGTAAATATTTGCATTTTTGCTGTTATCTCAGCAATCAAGAGGTATTTACCTCGAACTTTTCTTCAAAAGATTAAGTAAGTGAATTGGAATCTATCTGCACGTGGTCTTTGAATTCACGTGGATCAATAGGCTGACGAGCTTTAAAAGAAAATTGTAAGTGCTAAGATTTATTTCAATACTAATGATTTCACAGCTGCATAGTTTGAGTCAGTTCCATTTTATTTCATGCTGTGAACATTGCATAATTAGATTAAAAATATTGCAGAAGAGTGAAAATTCATCTGTCAACTTAATTTATCACTAAAAAGTTGAAAGAGAGAGAGAAATGGTCTGTTCAGAGAAACAACGCACAGATGACAACTGAGTTTCTTGATACGTGGCAAGAGATTTTCAACTAAATTATTTCAACAAAGAATGATCAAAAACAATTTATGTCACAGAAATTACACATGAAGTAACAGTGGTTAATAATTCAAACTGCAAAGTCAATAAAATCTGGGAAGAACCAGTGGAGTAGACTTTAGTCTTTACCCTACTCTCTTCAACCCCAGGCAGAATTGACAGAACAAATCACATGCCCTTTGTAGAGTCCACTCAATTTTAATTCCATGAATGATCTATTCTGACAGATTACTGCAGATACAAACAACGAGCTAAAGTAGGGAGTTTGGCCTCTTGAACCTGCTCTTCCAACTAATAAGGTCATGGCTGATCTGATTGTGACCTCAAAATCATATTGCTGCCTACCCCAATAACCTTTCATCCCTTGCCTACCAAGAATCCATCTACCTCTGCCTTAAAAAATATTAAACTACCCTCTTCTTGAAAAGGATGGTGAAAACATCCTCTCCACACCCACTTTGTCAAGACCCCTCAGGATCCTGTATAGTTTAGTCATCACCTCTTCCTCTTCTAAACTCCAGCTGGTATAAGTCTACCGTGCTCAACCTTTATTCATACCTATCTCAGGTAGTAATCTAATAGACCTTTGCTGAACTGGTTCTAATGTATTTACATATGCATAAATATGGTGACCACTACTGCACATTGTACTCCAAATGTGGTCTTACCAATGCCCTATATAACTCAAGCATAACCTCCTACTTTTGTATTCATTTCTCCTTTCCTAATTACTTTCTGTATCTGCATATTAATCTTCTGTGATTCATCATTAGGACACCCAGACCCCTCCATATCGGAGTAAGAACAGAAGTTTACTCTTGTTATATTTAAATGTGTTGGATAAAGAGTATAGTTTCTACATAAACTGATGAACAGTAAAGAAATTCATTTCTGTAAAATTACTTTTAATAGAAAATGCTCAATCACGGCTTCCTCTGCACACACAGGTTGACAGCACAGATAGCAATTTCAAAGACTAGCAATGGAGTTCTCCTATGTGGTCTCGCCAATATTTACCCATCAACCATCATCATTAACTAGAATAATTATTTAGTCATTGTGACCAAATTGGCTTCTGGTATTTCCTACATTCCAACAGGGACTTGACACAAAAGTACTTCACTGGCTGAGAGATTCTTTGGGACAATCCACCTGATGGTTTAAGTCCACTTTAAGGCATTAAATAGTCACACATCTTCCTTGGTTATATTAAATCCAAGCAGTCAGACAGAGACAAGTCCTGTGGCTGAATCCATTGAGGCTTCATTAAAATAAAGCTGCAGGAAATGTTATCCGATTCAGCTGATCCTAAAGCCTGAGGCTTATCTGTCAGGTTGCCAAGCACTCCTTCAATGCCCATAACTCTTAATCCACATGCTTAAATATAAACACTCAGAAAAATCTAAAATTTAATTCTTGCTTTATAAAGTATAGCCAATACAAGTGCATCACAAGAGTGTTACAAAAAAATACTATACATTCAAAACAGTATACTAAACCCAGATAAGATGGACATAGTAAACCCATACATCTGATGAAGAACATATATCTCCATAATTAATATGACAGTGACAAATATAGTTATGCCAAGAATACCATGCAGCTCACAACTTCTTGTTCAGACGAGGCAAGTTATTTTAGTGTCATGGTTTTCAACACCTGTTAGATATTGATTGAAAATTATTGGGAGTCTAAATCTCTGCACATGCCGCAAGATCCTCAGCAATTTTCTATGGTGATGTACATTTTGTATAATGATCATTTGATTTGCTTTAAAGAAAATATAGGAATTCAATCCCCCAAGCCCATCCTCCTATTTGTCTATATCTTAATACTATGCAAATTCCTTTGTTCCATATCCTTCCATATCCTTGAAATCTATCAATCTCAACTGATTAAATGATTATTATTATAATTGATAGTATATTATCTGTGAGAGAGTTTCATACTTGAATTACATTTCAACTTTCCTGAGTGGCTTAGCTCAGACTTTAATGTCCCTTAGTCTCCCACGCAAGTGAAAACAAATCTCTCCATTTCTCCTGTCAACTGTTTTCAAATTCCTAAATAAACTCAATCGATTACCCATTAACCTATCTTCCCAGTAATGGAAGCCCAGTTTCTGTAATCCCGCTTCACAAGCAAGCCTTAGATTGTATTGGCTTGCATTATATGCACTCAGCCTAAATTTACTTCAAATACTAAACGCTGTGTATATAATAGTATGTAACACTTTCAATTTTCACTTCGCTTTAAGTCATCCCCAAAAATGAAAATATAAAATAGTTTTGGCCTTGCCAGAATCTAGTCTGATATGCTATTGATAGCATTTTTAAAATAAATCTTCTTGTTGCCTCTATGAACTTGAGATCCTTGCTATCAGTTACAATTATAAAATAACTGGAAGATGGAAATAATCTGCAATGCCAGTAAAGATTGTTTGTTGACCTTCATGTTTGTGATAATAAATATTAATGGAACACAGGGTCTACAATATAAGTAATCATTCAAACTACCTCATTCACAGCAATGCTCACCTTTGCTATTAACTGGTGCAAAATGTAAAACTTCTTGGTCATGTGAGTTCATAAGGTATAGGAGCAGAATTAAACCATTCAGCCCATTAAGTCTGCTCCATCAGTTGATCATGACTATGTTTCTTAAACTCATTATAATAGAATTAGAATTAAAATTCCCTGGGACTGGAGGGTCTTATAGAGTGACCATATAGAGGTTTATAAAAACAGGAGGGGCATTGGTAAGATGAATAGCCATGGTCTTTTCCCCCCAATGTAGGGAAGTCCAAAACCAGAGGGAATAGATTTAAGGGGAGAGACAAAAGATTTAAAAGGGACCCGAGAGACAACTTTTTCGACACAGAGGGCGGTGTGCACATGCAATGAGCTGCCAGAGCAAGCAGTAGTACGAAGTACAATTACAACATTTAAAAGATATTTGGACAGGTACATGGATAGGAAAAATTTAGAGGGCTATGGGCCAAATACAGGCAAAATGGAGTAGTTCAGTTTAGGAAACCTGGTCAGCATGGACAAGTAGAGCCAAAGAGTCGATTTCTGTGCTGTATGACTATTTCTCCTGCCTTCGCCCCCTCATCTTTGACCCCCTCACTAATCAAGAACCTGTTTTAAATACAGTCAATGACTTGGACTTCACAGAAAAAAATACCTGTGTAATATTGAAGGAAAACATTTGTGTTGTATAGTTATGTAAGTATGGGACTATCACTTTAAGAATCTAATTACCTAACATAATGTAACATCATCGGTCATTTTGGCTTAGTCTAAGTGTTGTCTAGATGTTTAATAATAAACCTCCTGTAGCTTAATGCTTTAGCCTCCGGGTCCTTCTATTTGGAATCCAAAAATTGTAGGAGGTAGCTAATTTAAAATGAATTACTTGACAACACACAATCATGATGAAAGCTGAAATAACATCACAGAGGCTGGTATCCTGTCACTAAGTCACCCTTTATTTACATGTGGAGAGTCCATGACACTGATCCAGTTCCTTCAGAGCCAGCTCTGAGTGAACAGAACCCCTGACATTTCTGTTCTTATCTGTCAGCCAGGGCTTTCTGACTGGGGCTGTTAATCTGGTCCAATCAGGGAACTCATGTTCTGTAACGTCTACTTGGCTGAATTCATTACGATCACAACATTCCTCCACTTCCGAGTCAGAGGACATAGGCCAGTTTTTTTTTGTAGCTCCTCCTGGGGAGTTTTAGCACAAAGGGTCAGGTTCCTCCAACTCTGCCTCTGATATAGCAGCATGTGATGGACCGTAGTTCACCTCTTGCGCCCAGAGCATATCAGAAAAGTTTCTCAAGGTGGCAAATGAATTGAGGTGGCAACATCTGCCATGTCCATCTCAGATTCCGAGGTGTCTTCAGTGCTTGACAGAGAGGGAGAACCCTACAGGTTCTGGTACAGTTAAAAGGCTGACGAGGAGCCACGTACGTTTGCTCCCACAACGTTAGCAGATTTGCAGCTTTTATACAGTCCATATGCTTGTTCAAGATCATCACACCTACCCAAACTTTTAATGTTACTGGACCTGACTTTGCACCATAGTCACAGAGACCTACAGCACGGAGATAGACCCTTTGTCCAAACTGGTCCATGCCGACAAACGTCCATCCACGTAACCCCGTTTCCCTGCACTTGACTTATATTCTTCTAAATCTTTCCTGTCTATGTATTTATCTAAATGCCTTTTAAATGTTGTTAATGTACCCACTTCAATCAATTCTGCTAGCAGTTCATTCCATATGCATGCCACCCTCTGTTTAAAAAAAACATTGCCCCTCAGATCCCCTGAAGCAGCCTTGCACAATATCCAAACGCCTGTGCACATCAGAGAAATGAGGAGCAACTCTCTTAAAATGACAGTTAACTAACAGTAGAGGTGACTTCATGCAGGAAGGACTGTTTTGATTGGGACAAACTTCCCCTTGTTGCAGCTTTTATTGGAATGTCATAGAAACCCCCGTAACACATCACCTGTACAGATTGTATATGTTGTCTAGTGTCATTTCTAAGCTTCAATTTGATTAAAAGAAAATCTCAATACCTTTGAAGACGCATCAACCATGCCTCTCACCCATGCAGGGCCATTTCCATGGTTCCTACACCAAACTTCACCCCCTGAAGGAAACTGCCTCCCTCGTTGTCCAGTTTTGGCTTTCCTCATCACAAGACAAAACACTTTCATTTTGGACACCCCTGGATGACCTTGGTGGAGTTCAGTCAGTATCTGGTGGTGACCTTTGATTGGGACAATCACTCTTGCTCACCATAATAACACGCCATTCCCTATTGTGATCTGGACTCTCCAGGTCCAAAAAGGTTTCAATTGTGGTTGTGACATCCTTTGGCTTCCTCCATCACCACCAGCTGTTTCAGTTTTCCCAGGACTGGATCTTTGTGTCCAAGGTTGGATATTGTCAGCTGTGACTGGCAGTGTGCCCAGAAAATTTAAAACCATTACAGATTCTTCTCATGGCAGCACTACTGGTGATGTATCTGCCAGTGGAAGATGATTTTATGCACCCACATTACTACTTGGATTCCCAAATAGAGTTCAAAATTGTAATAATGCACACTTAGTATTAGAGGCCACCCTGAATTCAACCTAAAGCTATGGCTGGCACTGCCTTGTCCTCTTTAAGTAGATTTAGCAGAGGTTTGTGGCTCGTTATTACAAATTTATGACTGTAAAGGTATTAGTGAAACTTCCTGACTCCAAATATGACTACCAAACCTTCCTTCTCTATCTGGACATATTTACTTTACATTGATCAATTTCCTGGATGCATATGCTGTCAGGCATTCCTCTCCACTAGTGAGCTAAAATTATCGATGTCATACTGGAAAGCATCGCATGATTTCACTTGGGATCATAGTATGTCAACCCTTTGAAAGGTGATAGCTGCTGCTTCTTTTTCCTGAAAGTTGTGACTTGGCTAGGTGACCATTTCCAAGGTTGACCTTCTTTAAGGGTTGATGGAAAGGTGGCAGGTTATGTATGAACTTTTCATAAAAATTCGCTCGCCAAAACCTAAGCTCCAGTACTGACATGGCAACCGGGGCACCTTTTGATCATCCTCACTTTATCTTCCAATTGGTATAACCTGGTCTTGTTGACTGTAGCCCGAGTAGGTCACTACCAGCCTGAGTTCTCTATGTAATTTAGGTCTAGTAGGACTCTCGCTGACTTGAGTTTTCATACTGGCAGCAACTACAGTGGCTTGCCAGCCAGGATCCTGAAGAAAATTTTAACCATTTGGCTGAGGCTTGGCTTTGTTTTAAGGTTCTGCTGTGGACTGACCTAGAGTCCCTCTGTTCAGGACATGTCCTGAGTGAGGCGATACAATCATCTTTACTCAAGCAGTGTTCCCCAAGCTCAGGCAGACTGGCAAGGGGGTCCACTTCCATCAGAATACTCTGCAATTCATACGCTCTACTCGTCACATTTTCCAATGATAAACCCAACTGTGCTGCTTGTTTGAAGTCCAGTTGGGCCTCAGCTATTAGGTGCTTTTGCATGGGGACATCATTAATCCCACATACCAAACAGTGTCTCAGCATCTCATCAAGGATTAAACCAAAGTCACGTGTCTCTGCAAGTCGTCTTAACCTCATCAAAATCCTGATATGGCTTCCTCTGGTTTTCAAACTGCTAAGCAAAACCGACAGCGTCTCAGAATCAGAGGCGGCTTGGGGTCATAATATTTCCTAACGAGATCTGTAAACTCTTCGGTATCTGGTGCCTTACTCATTACTGAAGAACATGTGCTGCAGTATCATTTGTTTAAAGTTTGAGTGTAGAAAGGCAAAGATTTGGTGATAGATCAGGGAATCATGTGGGCAGATTCAGAAGCAGAGTTCTCTCTCTGGGCTTTAATCAGCTGTTCACAATTCTTGCACACACTAATTGCACTTAACAGATTCGAAAAAGAACATTGGTGTCACTTCTAACAGCAACTGGTGGTGCAATTGGAACATCTGCTAAATGGGTCAAGTTGGTGCTTGCTCTGTCTCTTCTCCCTGAAATGCCATCAATTTTCATATCCAGCACTCTTCTGATGCAAGCACTAAAGAACACAAAGGCCAGGCAAAGTTACCTGTAAGAGGATCTGCATGTAGACCTTACAAAGATTAAAAGCATAAACATTCATTTTGCTCATGGCAATTCCCACTGATACATGTCGAAGACAAAAGTCAACTACATCTCAGTCCAGGTGGTGAACAGAAAAATAAACACATCGAAGCTAGGTTAGATTTGATGAATGCAAATATTTTAAAATGATATATTCCAGTGGGATTACTTAGGAAATGACATTGCTCAGTACTGTTCCAGTTCCCTTTACTTACGCTAGCGTGCACAGCATGTATCTAAGATGATGATGATACTAACTTTAGTTCATTAGTACACAGGTACAAAAACATCATGTTAGCAGTTATGGTAGTACAAGTACAGGAATGGTAGTCATCTTGAACAAAGAATTTTTCTTTTCCTCTAATAGGATTTATGTAGTGCTCTCACAATTTGACCTTTTCTGCAGATCAACTTATCTCAATTTCATTTTTCCTATATATTTCCAGTGTATGGAAATGAAAACAAATAGGGAAAAGTAATTGAAACAATTTTCATAGCTTTTCTCATCTTTTATCTTGACTTCATCATTACAATCAGATCCGAAGGTTTCTTCTTTTCACCCTCCTTAGCTACATCAAAACATTTTAAATTCTTTTTAGCATGCGACTGTTCCTCTCTCCAATTAAAATTTAGACAACCTGTTCTTCTGTAGCAGTAAGAAGCTAGTCATTAAGTCATAGAGCTACATAGCATGAAACAGACCCTTCAGTCCAACTTGTCCATGCTGACCAGATATTCTAACTTAAGCTACCCCCATTTGCAAGCACTTGACCAATATCCCTCTAAACCCTTCCCATTCACATAGCCATCTACATGCCTTTTCCATGTTGTAATTGTACCAACCTCCACCATTGCCTCTGGTAGTTCCTTCCATACAGATACCACTCTGCGTGAAACAGTTGTCTCTTCGGTCCCTTTTAAATCTTTACCCTCTCACCTTAAACCTACACCCTCTAGTTTTGGAATCCCCCACTCTGTCTACTTACCCTATTCAAGCCCCTCATGATTTTATAAACCTGTAAGGCCATCCCTCAGTCTCCTACATCCAGAGAAAATAGCCCCAGTCTCTTCAGATTCTCCTGTTAGCTCAAACCCTTCAAACCTGGCAACATCTTTGTAAACCCTCTCTGAACCCATTTCACAACATCCTTCCTATAGCAGTGAGACTGGAATTGCATGCAATATTACATTAACGACCTAACCAATCTCCTGTACAGCTGTATTTGACCTCCCAACCCATTTACTCAATGCACTGACAAATAAAGGCAAGCGTACTAAACTCCTTCTTCACTACCTTATCTACTCGGGACTCCACTTTCAAGGAATGATGAACCTGCATTCCAAGAACTCTTTGTTCAGCAACACTCCCCAGGACCTTACCATTAAGTGTAGAAGTCCTGCTCTGATTTGCCTTTCCAAAATGTAGCACTTCACATTTATCTAAATTAAACTCCATCTGCCACTCCTCATTCCATTGGCCCATCTGATCAATAAGCAGTTGTACTCTGAGGTAATCTTCTTTGCTGTCCACTACACTTCAACTTTGTTGTTATTTTTTGGTTCTTGATCATCTATCCTGACTCAATGTTTCCACCAGTTCAGAGGCTATTTTGAACAGGCTTTTAGTTTGAATCATTGACAAAAAACTGCTCTTCTTCCATTTAAGGCTTCTTACCATTCAAATCTTTCAGCTTAGTTCAATGAAATTTATCAGTTATCAACAGGGATACTGGATCTGCCAGCAAGTTAATATACTCCGTGCGCTTTTTTGGGATTAATTATAAAATGTCAACATGCACTTTATTTTAAAAGTTGAATAAACAGTCTATAGTCAATCTCATTTTCCTCTCTACTTTCTTTACTGAAATATGACATCACGCTGCTCCAATATTTAACTACTTTACAAACCTAATAGCAGAACTGAATAGATTAAAACAAATATTTGCACTAATAAACAGTGCAGATCAAGCTTTATTCCCTGTAGGAGTGGTGAAGTGACTTATTTGCATTTTTAACTGAAGATCAGGTTTTCAGTTGGCTTGCAGTAACATGAACCAAAGGATGTGAATATGAACATTTAGATTTATCTCAGTTGAGCTAAATGGAATGCTCCACATTGCATGTAAACTACATCATATTTTGCTTACACTGAAACCCTGTACTACCAAGCTACAAGGCATACAACATTGTCGAATGCAAGAGAGAATAGATCCCAGTTCCCCAGGAGTAATTTAAATGCACATTATGTGGCTTCTGTGTTTAAATACATTTATGAGGCATTCTGGCAGCTTTCACACTGATTGGCTTAGTTTGAAGCACCAACTTGTCAGAGAAAAAACAATTACTTAGCTTAAAAATAGCATAATTATTCTGTAACTTACTGTTTTTCAAGAGGTTTAGGGTGAGAGGGGAAAGATATAAAAGAGACCTAAGGGGCAACTTTTTCACGCAGAGGGTGGTACGTGTATGGAGTGAGCTGCCAGAGGATGTGGTGGGGGCTGGTGCAATTGCAACATTTAAGAGACATTTGGATGGGTATATGAATAGGGAGGGTTTGGAGGGATATGGGCCAGGTGCTGGCAGGTGGAACTAGATTGGATTGGGATATCTAGTCGGTATGGACGGGTTGGACCGAAGGGTCTGTTTCCATGCTGTACATCTCTATGACTCTATTTAATAGCTTTTTTTTTAAATTCACTTGTTGGGCATGGGTTTTGCCGGCTGGCCAGCATTTAATACCTACCTCGAGTTGTCCTTGAAAAGATCATGGTGAGCTGCCTTCTTGTGCCACTGCTGTCCCTCAAAGTGACTTACAATGCCATTATGGAGGGAATTCCAGGATTTTAACTCAATGACAGTGAAGGAACAGCAATATATTTCCAAGGATGGTAAGTAGCTCAGAGGGGAACGTGTAAGTGGTATTCCTCAGTGGTACCTGTTGCTCTGGTCATGGAATCATAGAATCCTTGCAGTGCAGAAAGAGGCCATTCAGTTCATCAAGTCTGCATCGACCCTCTGAACAGCATCACACTCAGCCACCGCCCGCAACTCCCCCCCCACCCTTATTCTTACATTTATTCCGCATTTATCATAGCTAACCGTCCTGGCCTACACGTATCTGGATACTGCAGGCAATTTAGCATGGCCAATCCACCTAACCTGCACATCTTTGGACTGTAAGAGAAAACCCATGCAGACATAGGGATAATATGCAAACTCTACACAGCCAGTCACCCAAGGCTGGAATCGAACTTGGGTCCCTGGTGCTCTGAGGCAGCAGTGTTAACCACTGAGACACTGTGCTGCCCTTTTTTTCTTAAAGGTAAAGTTGCCACAGTCCTACTCTCTCACTAGAGATATATCTTGCAGATAGTACACACTGCTCAGTGTGACTGAATATGCTTGTGAATGTGCAGCCAATCAAGCTTGCCACTTTGCCTTGGCCAATCTCCCTTCTTCAGTGACCACTCTGAAGAAGGGTCCCTGTATTCAAAATGTTAGCTTTGCTTTCTTCCCACAACTGCTGCGTTTCCCCAGCAATTTCTGTTTTCGTTCCTTTTTTACAAGTTATTGATTTTTAACAAACTCGAGCGCTTCTGCCAAATGAAACCACATTCCTGTGCATGACTCTGTTGACATTAGTAAAGGGTGCAGATAGATCTAGATTTTGAGCAGTCATACAGTGTTTCCTTCTCCACAGATGCCACCAGACTGCTCAGTTTCTCTCACATTCTCTGTGCAGTCGGTCAGCTAGTTGACTATGTTTATAATGCAACAGTAATATAAATCAGCACAAATCCCAGACTATATGTCAGTCTAAACTGTTATATTTGTATGCATATTTGGTAGTTAATCAACATTCAGACATCTGTCTTGAAAATAACCTAACTTTCTGTAATGCATGTTACGGGCACGAACATAGAAAAGGACATCACATCATGGTGTCAGCAAGAGGTCACAAGAAGCTAGGGACAGTAAAGTGGGTACCAAAGGTTGAAAGGATGATAACAACAGTAACAGTTGTGAGAAGGTCTCTTCTTAATCAATCATGTGGTTCAAGTTCCCATCCAACTGAAGGCTAGGACATGTTCCGAAGCACATCGGAGGAACAGTTGCATCCATATAACACATTATTTCGCTTAGGAAAAACCTGGAGGCCACAATGTGTCTGATTTTTTTTTAAGTGCACAAAAGAGACCCAGGAAAGCGCCACATTGGTAAATGATCCAAAAAACAAATTCCAGCCCAAGATGCTAGAAAAATCTGACATAAATATTTTCTTAAGACTGTGTACCTGCCCACAGTCATCAGTCATCAATTCAATTATTGCACTCTCTTATGAAATGGCACAGAAGCAGAAAAAAACCCATGGGTGACCCTACTCCAATACTTTTTTTGGCACAAATGTCATATACAGACACTGCTCAGATATTTCTTTAAAAAGCAGAAAATAGGCAAAGCTAGCAGCAACATGGGTGAAAACAATATAGAGAAACGAGCAAAATAAAGAAGCCTCACACTGTAACCTAGATCCTTTGTTTTATGGCTAATTATTTTTAATTGCTCATGGGATTTGGATTTCACAGGCATTCCTAATTGTTCTGGAGAAGCTGGCAGTGAGCTGCCTTCTTGAACCACTGCAGTTTTTGGGCTCGAGGGAACATGGTGGGAGGAAGAAGAACATCAGGCTACAGTGGTAGGGGATTCAATTTAAGCGAATCAAGAATGTCTGTGGCTGCAAAAGACACTCCAGGATGCCGCCAAGGTGCCAGGGTCAGGGATGTCACGGAGTGACTACAGGGCAAAGGGGAAAGACAAACCAACAGAGATAGTGATACATATTTGACTTAGGTAGAAAAAGGGATGGAGTCCTGCAAGCAGAATTTAGAGAGCTAGGCCTGTCTGACCAGTGGAGAATCCAAGCCAATGACTCTCTGCCCAGTCTGGCCCACATGTGACAAAATTGTGGTGTTCTCTTAACTGCCCTCAACAGCAACACTGTTCAATCAACATGCTTCACTTCAAGGTGGTGGTCTATCAGCATCGTCTCAGATTGATAAAGGATGGTTAATAATTACTGTCCCTAAGCAAAGAACAATACAGGTCATTCTGCTATAACGTGCATCTCATTAATGTGAATCTAATGTAACGCAACTGACAAATTGGTGATGTTGTGCAAACTTTAAAAACATTGGGTGTATTACATCGCCAACTCTTAAACGCTGTTTCCAAAGTGCAATTGCACAAGAACACAACTATCACATTAAAGAACTGACTTTTTTTAAAGTGAGTCACTATTGCCATCAGCAAAATGTTGACATCGTCTTTGCTGTCAAATACATAGGACCTATGTTTGAAGAGCTTAGAGTCAAGCACTTAAAAGTACGAACAAATTGGTATATTTCAACATCAGCTATATAACACATTATCTGTGATGGAGGTATGAGCACAAGCAGTCACATGAAACAGATTTGAAAGGTAAAGTGAACTAAGTGTTACCAGACGTGAACTAGGAATATCTTAGATGAAAGCACTGGAAATTATCACAACTGAGATTTTGGGCAGTATTGAATTCTATCCTCGTCAGTTACAGGTATCGAAATGGGTGAGCTGGGATTATCCTGCATTTGGCAGGTTTAAAAATGTGATAACAGACTATTAAAAGATGATTCAAATTGAAGATGCTTCTTTCAGTATAAGTCCTATCTTCAACATTGTATGATTAACTGGTACAGTTTGAATCTGTTGGGATTCCTTGTTCCTTCCCACACTGTATATCAGTATAATTAATCTTCCCAATAACCTTGAACTGATCGACTTTTACCAGCTCTGCTGCCTCTGCATGTCATCAATCTTTGTATTCAACAAAACATTGTTGGACAATTTTATTTGATGATCCTTTCACTGAGAAGTTTCTTTTAATAAATGTATTCATTTTCCTTTTCTAGTCATAAAATAGCAATGTACATGGATTCCCACAATGTCCTACCTTTACATTGATCTAAACAAGGGGTAGGCAATTCTAGTACCATGAGTGCATCATGTTCAAACTCAATTCTACTTCATCCACTTTCCAGCAGAGCCTGGTTTGGTTTGCCTATCGTCAACCCAGTTGGAGTTATTTGTACTCTGAGAAAGTGAGGACTGCCGATGCTAGAGTTCAGGGTCGAGAAGTGTGCACTGGAAAAGTACAGCAGATCAGGCAGCAGTCGAGGAGCAAGAGAGTTGACATTTTGGGGATAAGCTCTTTATCAGGAATGAGAAGGGCTTACGTCCGGTACGTCAACTCTCCTGCTCCTCGGATGCTGCCTGACCCTATGCTTTTCCAGCGCCACACTTTTCGACTCTCAATTGTACTATCACCATCTTCCCCTGAGATTAACCAATAGTATATGCAAAAATTAAATGTTGGACTAGCTGATTTTATACAATTTCTTTATTAACGGTGCGTTTAGGATAGTTGGAATATTTTCTTATTTATAAACTGTGTGTTCGCAAAACATTTTGTGACAATCATATTCGGATATTTTAAAGTTCCATATTTAATGCAAAGCATTGGCTTTATTACAATTAAGCAAGTCATGAAAATTGTAATTTTCCTTATGCAAGCATCAACAGCACACAAACAGGCCATTTAGCTCAACTGATCAATGCTAGTGGTTATGTTTGACACAAGTCTCTTTCCGCGCAACACATTCCAAACATGCCCAATGTCATTCATTCCCTTTTCCTCATATATGTACCAAGCTTCCTTTAAAAATATTTTTAATCCAAAACTTGCTACACATGTTATTATACACCTCTGGGAGCAGGATGGACTTGAGCTGGGGCCTCATGGCTCAGAGATAGGGGCACTATCAGTGTGCCACAAGAACCCTTCAAGTTGCCCTTTAAATGTTGCAATGCAATCCACTTCAAAGTCTCCTGTGGCAATGAGTTCAATATTCTCACCATCTTGTGTAAAGATGATACGTCTAAACTCTTTCCTCAATTATCACGTAAACTGGAGCTGAGAGACCATTGCTGGCTTCCAAGATAAAATGTCACTATCAATTGGTCAATTATGTACTGTACTATTGTACTCAAGGTTACCTGTGGGAAAACGCAGTATTTTGCTTAACAAAGCGTGGCTTTCTGGCTAATTAGAAATGTTATTTATAAATGACAACCTGAGACACTTTAAGCAGGAGGTAACTGTAAAGGTGGCCATCAGAATAGAACAGACTGTACAAATACTTACTTTAGCAAAAGTCAATACACTGTAATTATAACCCCTTTGATCATTTAGCATGCAAAGGATAAGGTAGCAAGTAATGCTTGTCTTTGATTTGCAGCTCGTCTCACTGTAGTGCCTGCGAAATTCCCTCAGGTGATTGGGTCTATTTCACTGAGCTAACTGGAACTCAAAAGGCAACATTTTACAAAAAAAAGTAAATTACACAGAAGTTTGACAAGGCTCATAACCACTGAACACAAGAAAATATATCAGAGTACTAATGCATAATATAGGAATGATTGAATCTATATTAGACTTAAGAGTTAGAATAAGGGTTATGATTAACCCGAACCCTAACTGTAACCCTGACCCAAGCCAATACAGTTCAGCATTAAGATCCTATTTTCCATTCAAAAACAAAGCACAGGAAAATCTGGGAAACTATTTTCCCTTACATTTTTCCTGCACAACATGGCTTCAAGTTCAGGGTGTGATAAAAACTGTTGACAACTTGCAATATGACATACTGGGACTACAACTATTAACTTGGCACCAGTTGCGATACAAAATGGATAATATATTTATCATCATTTAGGATTCAAATTTTAAAATAGGAGCAGATGCACTTTAGTCAGTTCCATGAAGGTATTTATTTTTTAAATGTCAGAAATTCATTTTGGAAGTGACTAAAAAGGTCTCGTGAAATTGTCTCAGCAGTAAAAGGAAAAAGAAAACTGGGTAAATACAAAATTAAAGATTTCAGATAGGTGTTATAGTTCTCTGGAACTGAGTATCTGTGAAAAGGTAGTGTTTGAATATAGGTTGAAACTTTGTTTTTGTTGTCTGTATTTAGATATTTCTGGCTTATATATAAAACTTTGCGTTTCTGGGAAATATATTTATGTTCTGTTAGTGAAGAAAACCTGCAAATATTCTTCTGAATATGTTTCAATGACTATGGCAATAAACAGCAAAAACATATGATTTATCAAGTCAGGTTTAATTCTGACACCTGTCTTGTCCACAGTGCAAAGCAGGAACTGACATCACTAAGTGTATAATTATTATTGCAAAACACAGGAAAGTTGACTCACTACTGACAGACAAAATGCACCTCTTCAAGTTTGGAACAAGCAGTAGGAAATCTACCAACTTCTGACATGGAACAAAACAACACAATTATTAACCTCGCAGTTCCTAGGTTACCTCGATCAGATGGGCCAATGGGCCGAGGAGTGGCAGTTGGAGCTTAATTTAGGTAAATATGAGGTGTTGCATTTTGGAAAAACAAGTCACAGTAGGACTTATACACTTAATGGTAAAGTCCTGAAGTGTGTTGCTGAACAAAGAAACCTTGGAGTGCACATTCATAGATCCTTGAAAGTGGAGTCGCAGATAGTTAAGATCGTGAAGGCGGCATTAGGTATGCTTGCCTTTATTGGTCAGAGCATTGAGTAGAGGAATTGTGATTTCACATTGCAGCTGCACAGGACATTGATTAGGCCACTTTTGGAATTCTGGTCTCCCTGCCATAGGAAGGAGGTTGTCAAACTTGAAAGGGTTCAGAAAAGATTTACAAGAATGTTGCCAGTATTGGAGAGTTTGTGCTATAGGGGGAGCTTGAATAGATTGGGGCTATTTTCCCTGGAGCATCAGAGGTTAAGGGATGACCTTATAGAGTTTTACAAAATCATGAGGGGATGGATAGGGTAAATAGACAAGGTCTTTTTGCTGGAGTAGGGGAGTCCAGAACTAGAGAGTATAGGTTTAAGGGTGAGAGGGGACCTAAGGGGCGACTTTTTCATAGAGAGAGTAATGCATATAATGGAATGAGCTGCCAGAGACAGTGATGTAGGCTGGCACAATTGCAACATTTGGATGGGTATATGAATAGGAAGGGTCTAGAACGATCTGGGTCAAGTGCTGGCAACGGACTAGATTAATTTAAGGTTTCTGGTCGGCATAGATGATTTGGACCCAAGGGCCTGTTTCCATGCTACACAGCTCTACGACTTGATGTACAATATGAAGCAACTAAAAAAACATTGGAAACACTCATCAATTCAAGCAGCATTTCAATGTCAGAAAGAAAGCTAAATTACAAGTTGATGATCTATCACCAGACCGGACAAGAAATGTTCACATTATTTCTCTCTCTGTAGCTGCTGCATGATCATCTCAGCATTTTCTGTTCTTATATAAATAAATGGGTCTTTGAAGTTATGGAAGGGAAATGGGATGCAGCTCTGAAAGAACAAGATATCAGAAGATGGATTGGAGAGGGAGGATGAGCCTTCTACCAAATATTAGTACAGTATTAAGTTCCAACTCATTGTTAATTCTTTCAAAACAAAGCAACATGTTTGAGAACTGCACTATTAGAAGTATTTTAGGCATTCAACAATTTTTTTAGGGACATGCTGATGAGGTGGTTGGGGGAGGGGGGTCCAAAGCCTATGGGAATATATCCCAAATCACTCAATATGACATGCGCACCATCTGCTGTTCTCAACCTAAATGAGGTGCTGACAAGTGCAAAAAATTTAAAATGGAAGAAAAGCGTAAGTTTAAAACTCTGACTGAACCTTTGTTTTGAATATGTTGCTTTATCTTCAATTTTCTCTTCACTTTGAAAGGGAGTGACTCATGTTGGGCTAGGTTCCAGTTCCACAGGTGCCAACCACAATCAGTACCTCCCGCAAGAAGCTATTCTACACTTTTTAATCCAAGGTTGTGACTTTGAACTTCAAACTCATCACAGTCAAGCATATTTCAAAGTTAATTGTGAGCGTTAAACCTATGAAATTGCTGCATACTTCGGCACAACTCTTACAAAACGCATATGAAAATGTCAGTTCACAAGTGGGTATTCCCACAATGAGGTATTAAATACTGATCCTTTTGCCACACCCTCTAAACAACACAACAGTCGCCCTTTCAAATAGTCCAAAAGACCCCCAAAAATTGGACAATCCACAAAGAGTAGACTTATAAGGAGATTTTATAGGAACAAGTCATTATATAAGAACTTATAAACATTTTGCATTGACTGGTTCAAATACCAGGATCCCTTCTGCAAAACCTGTTGAAAATTAACTGGACAATACAGAAGAACAAATTTGTTGAAATAAAGCATAAAGACCAGTAAGTGCAAGTGGTATAAAAATAGGTGAAACACCAGGCAAAAGGAAAAGAAATATTTTGTGTCATGCTTACATAGTGCCTTTAACAGAATGAAATATCTCATGAAATTTAATAGGAGCATTATAAAACATTATAATGCCCAACTGCAGAGAGAATGAGGTTAGATAACCAAAAGTTTGGTCAAAGAGGTAGATTTTAACGGATGTGTTAAAGAAGGAAATTGAGGTAGAGTGATTTACAGAGTGTATAATAGAACCTGAGGTGCAGACAACCGAGAATGTGGTAACGTTGATATACCTACATTAAATGTACTGCAGAGGTTCAAGACACAGCTCACCTCCACCTTCTCAAAACCAACTAGGGATTAGTAATAAATGCTAGCCCAGCCAGCAATGCCCATGTCCCATTAGCGAATAAATAAAAATGGCTTGACTAAAATCAGATGCACATGAAGTCAAAGTTAGAAGAACACTGATAACTGAAGGATTGAGGAGCTGGAGGAGAGTATAGATATTGGGAGGACATGAGCCAATGGAGAGATTTGAGAACCAGCTTGATTTACATAATTTATATAAACTGATATATATATGTATATATATAAAACTAAAAAACTTGGAAATGGGCTTTAAGGGCAAAATCTCTAAATTTGCAGATGATACTAAGCTAGGAGAAGATTGAATTGTGAGGATGATGCAGAGTTACTTCAGAGAGACACTGACAAGGTGACACTTAGCAGATGAACTTTAATGCAGAGAAATGGAAGGTAATGCATTGTGGAAGAAAATGGATAGACAATACAGGCTCAATCGTACAACTTTGAGGGATGTACAGAGCAGAGGGACCTCAGGGTTCAAGTGAATAATTCTCTGAAGATGGCCAGGCAAGTCAAAACAGTTGTTGATGAGCTTATATGATCCTTGGGTTTATAATCTGAGGTATGTTGTATAAAAGTGGTCCTACACCTCTATATATTATTAGTCACACTACATTTAGAGTAGTGTGTTCAGTTCTGGGCACCCTATTTAAGGAAGGATGTTAAAGCCCTGGAGACAGTTGAAAGGAGATTTACTAGAGTGATATCAGGAATAAGGGACTTTAGATACAAGGAAAGATTAAAAAAGTTGGGCTTATTCTGTTTGGAGCAGAGAAGACCTTATTGAGGTGTTCAAAATTATGAACAATCTTGAAAGTTAAAGTAGTATATTGGGTTTCCACAAGTTGGTACATCAGTAACTTGGGGGTCACAATTTCAAAACTGTCATCTAGAGAGCTAGGAGTGAGACGAGGAGAAACTTCTTTACTCAGAATTGTTGAGATTTGGAAAGCATTACCTGGGAGTGTTAGAGATGGATTTCATAGGAGGTTTCAAAAGAAAGCTGTATATATAATTAAAGTCATGAATGTAGAATGCTACACAGATAGGACTAGAAAATGGAATTCGCTGGACAGTTCTTTGGGAGCCAATATGGACACGATGGAGCAAATGGCCTCTTTCTCTGCTGTAAAATTCTCTGACTATGATTTTTAAGAATGAGAGCTTACAAATCATAATGTTGCTCAACATGGGAGCCAATGTGAGTCAAATAGTTACAAGCAACACATTCAACATTTTGGCAGTAGGTCAGTAGCCAATGGTGGTAATGGTGTGGATAAAGGTAGAATCCTTTCCATTTTTTTCCTCTTTTGCACTTGTATGTTTGCAGTTGCCAGGTTTTCTTGTCAAACAGGTATGGCCATTAAAACCATACACTTTTTCTTGAAAATTTCCAGTAGATTGAGTTGTTTTGTTATATCAAAGTAATAATAATGCTGGAATTAATTGCAAATAAAATGTGGTGGAAGAGATATAACTAGAGGAAAGTCATTCTGCAAACTTCAAAACACCAAGTGCCTATCAGTTAAATTAGCAATACATAAAAATTTTGCAACAATTCTAATGCCACTTATTAATCACATCAAAGCCACAGTTTATCAACTTTGAGCTCATGCACAAATGTAAACCTAAGTAAGCTACAAAATTATCTCTGTAATTCCTTTTTGTACCTCTCTGTCCTTATCAGGCACAAGCATTTGAAATAGCAGGTTCCCTTTATGTAAGACAAAAATTAACATACACCTAGAAAAAACACAAAGTGCTCTTTGGAAGTATGTTCACATATTTTCAAGATAAAAGAAATTAACAATCTAGGAATAGGATACGGAGCAGGATGAGGAAAAGTTTATGACTCACTGAGCTTCAGACAAAACCAGAGATCCTAGATCTGAAGGCCTTCTTGTAAAGGAAGAATAATCTACAGTGTTAGCCTCCTTCTCCCCTCATCAATTTGAACTTCAGTTTTAAACATCTAAATCTAGCAGAAGGCAAGGATTACATCTTGCATGTAGGTCCTGCATTCCATTATTCAAATAAAGGGACTCTTTATTTCAAATAAGGGATAGGAGGAGGAAGATCATGCATCCAGAGATTGACCAAAAGCACAGACTGAAACAAACTTTTGAAAAGCTTTTTGCTGGAAGGGAAATAGGTAACTAAATAAAGGTTTGCTGGGAGAGTTCTAAAGTGCAAAGTTACTTGAGGAGGAAAGACAGCAGAGAATAAGCAGTAATAGTATACTATTAAAATCATCCAATCTTACACAAAATGTAAATGTGGGTGAACTAATTTCCAAGGGGAAAATGGGGATCCTGAAATCCCACTTACCTGGAAAGGTCCTAAACCCTGACAGAGCAATGTGACATTCATTGGTAGATATGTTATGTTTTGTGTGTGCGCATGTGTGTGTGCATTTGCGTGTATATACACATAAATCAAATACATACACACACACACAAATGCACTAGATCCTCTGGTGTTACAATTGAGAAAAAGACAAAAAGTGTTGAATGATAGAGGTAAAATGAATAAAAATGAATCAGAAGCATATATTTTAGGGAAGACATTCTGGTATAAAATAGTATGGTTATGCACTGGGAATTGACTGAATAGTGCTGGTGGAGACATTCCTGCACAGAGACATCACAAAACAGAAATTCAAGCACATAGCTTCCAACTACTCAGCCAGACAAGTGACTTTCAGGAGGCTTTAGCTGAAGTCCCAAGTCAGAAGATGACAGCCATGAAGTGCAGTGTAACTGCAGCAGGACTATCAGTTACTTTCCAATACTGACTGTGAACCAATAACTCCTGCAAGTCTAGTAACTTCACATTGCTTTTTGTGAGTGTTTGCTGTGTGTATATTGGATCCTACAGTATTACCCGAAACAACGATTTTTCTGCTCCTCAAACGCTGCCTGATCTGCTGTGCTTTTCCAGCATCACTCTGATCTAAACATTGACCATAGTTGAAAAAATATTTCACTGGCTATTAAGGAGGAGAAAGTGAGGATTGCAGGTGCTGGAGATCAGAGTCAAAGAGTGTGGTGCTGAAAAAGCACAGTAGGTCAGGCAGCATCCGATTAGCAGGAGAGTTGACGTTTCGTGTATAAGGTCTTCATCAGGAAATGTGCTTTTCCAGCACCACACTCTTCAACTTCATGGGCTATTAAGCATTCTGAGACTGCTGTTGTAATGAAAAGCACAGTATAAATGTCTCTTCAATTTTACACTTCTGTGGATTTTACCTGTTTTTGGAAATGAGCACCAGTACTTCTTATTGTATTTTGTGAAGGAAACCTGCAGCAACAGTTGTAAACTTGAATTATCCATTTATATTTTAAAAATCACATCATGAACCTTCACATAATCTGTACAAAATAATTTTGATAATTACAGTTCCTGCCTTCACTGACTATTAACAGTCCCCTCTGAATCCCAGAAAGGAGCAAATTGCTCACTGACACAGTAATCCTTTTGATTGGTGGCATAGCTACAAAGCTTGATAACAATGAGCTTGTTGAAAATGGATGGAATACATCACAGTTCAGGCAGTGACTAACCCATGCTCAAAATACCCTATTCACTAAACTACAGTCTAATGTAAAGTGACACGATTTTAATTCATATCTTAAACAATTCATATTGATGTGTGCCAGTAGTAGCACTTTGTCAGACAAAAATGGTAACCCAAGACAGATAAGCTGTAACTAACACCTAGTTAAGACACATAAAAAATATCAGTGACTTAATTGGAAACAATTAACAAATCATTATCCTGTATTTTACATGCATTGAAATAGATGCTCCATAAATGAAAGATGTCCTTGGCATACAATTTGGTTCTGTATTGCAGAACAGGTCCCATGAGAAAACCTTTTCTTCCCCTACAGCAGAGTATTCAGGACTCTTCAATTAAATTGTAATACATTATCGAGGGATTAAAGTCAACATCAACCTTTTAAAAAAAAATCTCACCCTCTTTTTAAGCACTGTACCCTCTATATCAAGCTTCAGTCTCAAAAGGCTGATGACCTACTCTTGGGTCTCTGTTAACACCATCTTTTAAGCCAGAAACCAGGCAAAGACATCCTTTGTATAACAAAAATAACAAAAATCTTTCTCCAAGAAAGGTGCAGGACATTACTGTGTAGTTTTCCTACTTTATCTTTCGGCTAATAACTCACAGCTACTTTGATTTGATCCCAGATAGCTTGGTGCACACAGACAATAAACATGGCTAATCTGATTTTGCAAGCTGCAGTTCAACTGTCCATTAAATCTCACTCCCCAGGGAATCAAAATCAGGAGAGATTTACACTATCATCATGAGAAATTTGAAGTAAAAAGCTCCATGTTGCCATGCCAAGATTGGGCATTTGATATAATGTCCCTTGAAAATTAGATTATATATTTTTTTAAAATAATGATGACTTACCTATACAGGATAGAATAAAAGCCAATTTAAATGATGTAAAATATTTCTATAATTTATATTGACTTCAGAAGACAAGACGTAAAATTAGTTAAGCATTTATTAACGAATAGGAGAGAACAGATGAAACTGAATTTTCTTTTGCTCTGCTGACTAGCTTTGTGCAAGATGGTGGAAATGGGTCCATCTGGTCATCATCAATGATCATGGTAATTTAAAAGGCAGCAGTAGCCCAACCAGAGGATACCTTAAGTGCTCAGAGAGAAGTGTGTATGGGAAAGATTTACATGCTTACATTCCTCTCAGCCACATGAAAGATAAAAATCACACAACACCAGGTTTATTTGGAAGCACTAGCTTTCGAAGCACTGCCTCTTCATCAGATGGTGAAGCAGCAGCACTTCGAAACCTAGTAATTCTAAATACAGTAAACTTGTTGAACTATAACTTGGAGTTGTGTGATTTTGAACTTTGTCCACCCCAGCCCAACACTGACACCTCCAAGTCATGCCAAACGATACCAGCTTACATTCCTCACAGCCCCCATGAAAGATAAAGAGGAGATACAAGAGTGAGAGATAAGGAAATGGTGAAATGATGGGGATTGAGAGAGAGTGACTGAGAGAGAGACATTGAGGGATGGAGCAGAGAGAAGTATTTGAGAGAGATTGGAAGGAGGATCAACATAGTTTTCTGTATAACTGTTTCGCTACATAAAGAATTTATGACAACACTGCATGGCTCATAAAAATGACAACACTGCATGGCTCATAATGTAATGACTTCGACTCAATTCCCCATTCCAAACAAGAATGGAGTGAGTGGGTAGGCTGAGTGGCGGTTGTTAAAATATTTGCTGTGACCTACTAACCCAAGCTTAGCTCTCATTGCACCATTTCAGTATGTTTTTGTGATTAGCCAGTGAGGTTCTCACACCAGACAGGTTAGGAACTGACTGATTTTTAGATTCTACAGTAACCATTTCTGATTAACACATCTAATATGACTTGTTTGATGCTTGAGTGCAGATACAATTATAAAAATGAATTAGTGCCAGGAGCTAGATAGTAAAGTCACCAATCAGACCACAGAACTGCTCTCTCATTAGAGAGAAAGGGAGAGAGAGAGAACTGGTGGTGGTTTAACCTAAGGGTCACGACACCTCAGATGAGGGTAAAGGTTGAGAAGCAGAGTCCTTCTTAGTAAACTTAGCCAGGATAGAAATTGAACCCATGCTGTTGGTGTCACCCTGCATCAAAAACCAGCCAAATAACCTAACAGCCACTTACTGGAAAGTGAAGGAGCATTCTACATATGTATTATGAAGAACTTGCATGAAGTCACAACAGCATGAGGCAAAGTCTTTTCCCTAGGGTCGGGGAGTCCAGAACTAGAGGGCACAGGTTTAGGGTGAGAGGAGAAAGATATAAAATAGACCTACGGGGAAACTTTTTCACACAGAGAGTGGTACATATATGGAATGAGCTGCCAGAGGAAGTGGTGGAGGCTGATACAATTGCAACATTTAAAAGGCATCTGGATGGGTGTATGAATAGGAAAGGTTTGGAGGGATATGGGCCGGGTGCTGGCAAGTGGGACTAGATTGGATTGGGATATCTGGTCGGCATAGACAGGTTGGACCGAAGGGTCTGTTTCCATGCTGTACATCTCTATGACTCTATGACACAACCCTAGCTCAGATTTGGACATTTTTAATTAAGTCACTGAGATTATAAACAGCTGGTTCAGGAAGAGAGTAGTGATGAATTTGGTGGGAAGATTTTGTGGCAGGGACCACAGACAATTGCTTCAATCCTACCAATGTCGTTTTGAAGGAAGTTTAAGGCTGGATCCTGAACAAGCGGTTTGACAACCTCGACAATTTAGATTTTATCGTCACGTGTATCTTACAGTAAAAATCGATTAAAATACAGTGGAAAGCTTTCATTTATCACCACAAAATGGCAGCATTTTGAATAATTTAAGAATGTGGAAAAAATAGCTTGAAGAGAATCCAGCACTCCTGAGCCAGCTCATCACCGTCAACAATGCCTGCGCCACCATTCCCCCACAATTGCTTCTCTGTCACCTATGCCAGACCCAACTAAGATTCAAGTCATTGATCCTCAGGCACTTTCTTGACCACAGGTCTAAGACTCCTCCACCACAGCCTTGTTGCCTCCTATGCCAGATGACCCAATGGCAGAATCATGTCTCCCATCGCTGGGCCAATCTCACCAACGCTACTCATGATGCCTTCCACCACTGCAACACTGCTGGACCGAAACAACAATGAAGTTGCAGATCCTCAAGCCAAGCAGCAAAAGATGGCGCCTATCTCACTGATGTTGCTTCTGCCAATGTCGCAGCTGCCTATTCCAGATCCTGTGCTTGCTTCAGCAAAGAAAGTAAGGGTTCACTCTCCTCAGCACTGGGCCTGCCAGAGGTCTGCAACCTGGACCAGCTTGAGCCTGTTCGAGATCCACAGTAGGCTCTCACTGCTGCCAATACCGTCCAACCTCAGGACAAGGAAAGCAAGTACAAAGCGAGAGCAAAACAAAAGTGGTTGGAGTGAATGGGCTTCAGCACAGGAACTCTACTTCGCTGCCATCTTGGACTGCAAGGTGTGGCATGACTCAATCATATATCAGGGACACATGTGCAGAAGCTAATCTCCCACTTCTGATTATATCACTAAGGGACAGCAGGCAGTTAATGAGGAGTGTTAAGGATATTTCCTTAGCAATGGAAATAATGGAGTAAAACAAGAAAGAAAAACCATTGCAATAATTGATCTGAGCGAAGAATCAAGCGAAGTGTAATTTCATCAAATGGAATAATAGAGAGACAGACAGACAGACAAAGACAGAGAGAGACTGGATGGAGGCTCTTTCCAGAGACCCATAATAGCAAAGCTACTATTATTAGCAGAGACCAAACAGTCAGGACTAAGAAGTCCTGAGATGCTTAAAAGTTAGCAAGGTCAAAGCCCCATAAGCAGAAGGCTGTGGAGTGTAAGAGGAGATGGTGCATGTTGTGGAAACCCATGTTTAGTAATATTGAGGTAATTAACAGTTTGTTTCAAGGGTCTTATAGACAAACATTAGATTAGATTAGACTCCCTACAGTGTGGAAACAGGCCCTTCGGCCCAACAAGTCCACATCAACCCTCCGAACATCAACCCACCCAGACCCATTCCCCTCTGACTAATGCACCTAACATTACAGGCAATTCAGCATGGCCAATTCACCTCACCTGCACATCTTTGGACTGTGGGAGGAAACCGGACCAAACCCACATAGGCATAGGGAGAATGTGCAAACTCCACACAGACAACAGGTGGGAATTGAACCTGGGTCCCTGGCACTGTGAGGAAGCAGTGCTAACCACTGAGCCACCGTGCCACTTAACTGAAGTAAATAGCATCGGTGGCTCAGTGGTTAGCACTGCTGCCTCACAGCACCACGGACCCGGGTTCGATTCCAGCCTCAGGCGACTGTGTGAGGAGGTTGCACATTCTCCCATTGTCTGCATGGTTTCCTCCCACAGTCCAAAGATGTGCAGGTCTGGTGAATTGGCCATGCTAAATTGCCCATCGTGTTAGGTGCATTAGTCAGAGGGAAATGGGTCCAGATGGGTTACTCTTCGGAAGGTCAGTGTGGTCTTGTTGGGCAAAAGGGCCTGTTTCCACACTGTAGGGAATCAAATCTAATCTAACATACAATTTGCAGAAAGGAAGCCATTTACTGTTGGACAGCTGAGCAAGAGCGTTTTCATAGAGATTGGGATGACTCTTTACTGTGGTTTCAGTAGCTGCAAGGTATAGGTTAGATCAAAGGGATGAATCTTTCTTTCTGACATTGGTAACGAGAACATTCTAATGATTCTTGTCTGAATGTAATATCGTTTGTGTTTTTCGTTTGTATAATAATCTTTTGTTAAAAGTGCATTGGCAGTCTCTTATAAGTACGTTCAGCGACCAACCTCCATGGTAAACAAAAACAAAGTAAACGATCCATGAAGCCAGGTTCCTGTTGGGATCTGAATTACAATCAGCTGCGATCATAACAGAGGTCAACCATGACAACTGCCACAGAGAAATCAAGGAGGATGTCATTTGTGGTATTGGTTAAGACAATTTCAATGTACATTTCAGTGAAACCAGTGTGTTTGCAAGAAAATTAATTTCTTGGGTTTCCTGCCAGTATTCTTCCCCAACTGTCAGCAGCCAGTGTCACTTGTTTGTAAACGTTCTGATTTTTGCCACTGATTGGCTTTGTCTGAGGCTGTATTCCCATCCTTTGTACTATACCTTGATGTTAACAATACATAACAGATTAAACAGGCACAGGCATCTACTGCTCATTCAATACCAGCATATTCTGTACATTTTTGCTTACACATGAGTTTGTTCATCTTTGGTGGGATCAGTATCAGCATTTGGCAGCAGCAAATTTTATACTGCCATGTAAAAATCTATACCAAGATTATTCGGCTAAAATCTAACTCCCACAAACAGGGAGCTGGGATCAAGTGAAAGGGCAAATTGCAAGAAGTCTGATATTTGGACTCAACAGCAAATTGTAGTCAGATAGGGCTTTTAACTAATAAAACATCCTAAGTGCTTTAAAAGTTTATGATCAAAAAAATTTGACATTGAGCCACAAAAGGACATACTTGGACAGATGACCAAAGGCAGAGTAAAAGAGGTAGATTTTAAAGGAGAAACTTAAAGGAGAAAAGGGAACCGAGATAGACAGGCAAGGAATTCCAGAGCTCAGGGGCATTAGTTGGTAGCAGCATGTTTAACAAATACTTTTTGAGCCATAAAAATTGAAAACGTTCAAGGGGCCAGAAGTGGAGTAGTGTAGATACCAGGGAGAGATGTCCTGCATTTGACATTGTCTACTTTAATAAGGTCGCACATGGGTGACTGATAGCAAAGGTAAACAGCAGTGAAATCTAAGAAATTTGGCTAATTGGATGCCATGGGCTGAATGGCAGGAAGCAGGTGGTAACGGCCATGGGTATTTTTGTGTCCGGATCTTTGTGTCCATTGGGGTTCTCCAAGGATAAGTGTTGCAGGCCCTTGCTTTGTGGTAAATATGTGATACTGACTTGATTGTAGGAAAGTTACTAAATCCACAGATTGTGTGAAAATCAGATAGAGAATATAGATGGGCTGGTGAGATGACCTGATCAGTGGCAAATAGAATTTGAACTGAATAAGTGTGAGGTGACACTTATCCAATTCAAACAAGGATAAGGAAATAGAGGATGAATGGTGGGACTCTGGGAAACACCTAGGATCAGAGGGACTTTGGTCTGCATGTCCACTGGCCTTGTCAAGTATCAGCCAATATAGATAAAGTGGTTGAACAGGCATGTGGGATATTGCCTTTATTAGTTGAGGCATAGAGTGTAAGAGCAGGAACATTATGCTAGAACTGTATAGAACATTGATTAGGCCACAACTATAGAGTATTATGTGAAGTTCTGGAATCCTCATTGCAGGAAGGATGTGATTACACTGGACAGGGTGATTTACCAGAATATTGCCTCAGCTGGAGAGTTTTAGTTATGAAGAGAGATTGGATATACAGTGCTGGGGTTGTTTTCTTTGGAGCAGAGGAGTTTTGGGGGAGGCATGACTGAGATGTATAAAATTATGAGAGGCGTACTCAGGGGAGACAGGAAGGAACTTCTTCCCTTCGTGGAGGGTTCGATGACCAGGAGGTTGGTGGGGGAGGTGGGGGGGAAGAGTAGGGAAATTCCATTTTTCTCAAAAGGGTGGATGGGAATCTGGAACTCATTGCCTGTAGGATTGATAGAGGAAGAAACTCTCAAATATTTAACAAGTATTTAGAAGTTTCACTTGCAATGCTAAAGTATACAAGGCTGTGGACCATGTGCTAGAAAAGGGATTAGAATAGCTAGATGTTTGTTCTTGACTGGTGCAGACTCAATGGGGTGAATGGCTTTTTTCTTGCTGTGGATCTCTATGACATGAGGAGTCTAATGCTATTGTAGGTCCAACAGTCTGAATGTAATGCAGGAGGAAGTTTAATGAACTCACTTGAGTTGACAAAGTCAGGAGGGTATCTTCAAACCGGATACAAATTGGTTCCACTATAACGCGATAGTTCCATTCTCATGAAATTCCACATTATAAGAAAATAGCGTAATAGCAGCACCACTCAAATTATTGGGACCAGAATCATGTTATAACTAAGACACGCTTTAAACGTTCATGCTTTTAAAAATGCCCCCAATTCGTCAATCACATTATAGCAAATTAGCATCAATGAAATGCACATTATAGCAGAACGACCTGTACCCTGTAAAAACTCACACCTAAAATTCATATCCTTCACCTCATTAGGAGAGGCTTAGCGTTCTTTCAAGCTTCACACCCACATCTCACAGTTTAAATATACTGGTAGCTAATCAACCATGGCAGCCACACCATCACAATGTGTCACATGACACACAGATAGGACAAGGGAGCTTTTTCTGCTTCGTGTTGTGTACTAACAGAAAAGAGAGAGAAAGACATACCTCTATGTTTTAGGCATCATGGATGGACTGTACTGGTCAAAGAAAACTTTATTAGTTGAGGCATAGGGTAGAGCAGGGACATTATGCTAGAACTGTATAAAACATTCATTAGTCCACAGTTGCAGAGTATTATGTGAAGTTCTGGAATCCACATTGTAGGAAGGATATGATTACACTGGACACGGTGCAGAGGAGATTTACCAGAATATTGTCTCAGGTGAAGAGTTGTAGTTATGAAGAGATTGGGTTTCAGTCCAACTCGCCCACGCCAACTATGCATCCTAAATTAATCTAGTCCCATTTGCCAGCACTTTGCCCACATCCCTCAAAACCCTTCCTATTCATATACCCATCCAAATGTCTTTTAAATGTTGTAATCATGTCACCACTTCCTCTGACAGCTCATTTCATACATACACTAACCTCCAAATAAAAGAGTAACCGCTTCAGTCGCTTTTATATCTTTTCCCTCTCACCTTAAACCTACACCTTCTCGTTTTAGACTCCTTTATTCTGGAAAAAAGACGTTGTCTAATTACCCTACCATGCAACCTCATGATTTTATACACCTCTACAAGGTCACTCATCAGCCTTCAATGCTCCAGGTAAAATAGCCACACAGCCTATTCAGCTTCTACCTATACCTCAAACCTCTAACCCTGGCAATATCTCATAAATTTTTCTGAACCAATTCAAGTTTCGCAACATTCTTCCTATAGCAGGGAGAGCAGAAAGGAAGGAGCTTCTATTAAATGGTTGATAAACCATTTGAGTTACACTAATGGCCCATTGAACATGTTGGTCACTGAACACGGTGGACAAGATTAAGAGATTGTCACTTGCACTTTAAAGGGGCTCCAAAAGAGAACTGGTGTAAAATTAAAAACTAGCATCACGATTTCATCTAAACAGCTTGTCAAGCCCAAGAAATTGGTGCTCCGGGGCCATTTTAGCCCTTGTATCGGTTCTTTACACACGATCATTAATTCTTGTTCATCTATTTAATATTCTTTTTCCTGGCATTTTAACTTTGTCATTCAAACGATTAGGGAGTAACCAGTGTTGACTGGCTCAGAAGGCATGCATTGAGAGTGGAGGTACAGAAATTTGTTGACAGGGAGAGTGTCAAACATGCAGCAGGTGGTCCAACTTTCACCTAGAAACAGGGTTGATTATCTCTGAAATTGGATACATAGATCTGATCAATGTAGGAATTACTGTGCAGCAACAGACATTCTAGCCCAACCCAGATGTTTATCATGTACATAAGGATTAAGTCCAATTCAAACATGCCTGCCTTTTTTTCCCCAAAATCCCTTCATGAATTTCTCCTCAAACTAGTTATCTGACCTACTCATATAGCTTGACAAGATATCATATGACCAAGTTCAGAAATGCATTCTGTAGTCTCACAATCCACTATGTAAAAGATTTTTTCATGCCCTTTGTACTATATTACATTATGTTTCTTCATTCTCTATCCATCAACCACTGGAAACGTTTGTTTCTGTCTGTTGACTTTGATACCTTTAAGCACCATTAAATTGATGTTTAGTTTCAATGGTTCTAATGGAAAGAAAGATTTTCTTCATAATTATGAGTTGACTTTTACCAGAATTCAGCTGACTGTCAATTTTAGCAAATGTTCTGGATGATTTCTCAGTGTGAGAAATCTCGCTAGGCTTCACACAATCATCCCAAATATGCCTCAGACACCCCTATGGTGGTCACTCATGTATCCTCCCTGTTGCAACAATACTCGCAACTGCTGTAAACTCCAGGGTATCTCAACGCAAAACTTCAGATCCAATTATGTACCAGTCAAGCAGTTTCAGTCCAGAGCTGCAAAGCACATTTCCTATCAATTACCCTGACATGTCACACAAAGACCAACTGGCATCCTGCACTGTCAATAGGAACCTGGTGGATGTTGTGGTGCAGGTGAGAGTCTTCCTCGTTGCTCAGGGCTGGCAGTGGAAACCATGACACCAGATCATCTGAGGTTACCACGTCGATGTGGAAGACATCATAGCCTGGAAGAATAACAGCAATGCTGAAGCAGGTCAATGACCTATTCTACTCCAGTATGGTGTGCCACCATCTTCTCTCTGCTCTCTCACACTCCCTCTATATTTGTGCAAACTTCTCATCGAAGCTCATGTTCTATTACTCTCACTGCTGCAAGCAGCATCTTCCCTCACTCGTTCTCACCCATTCAATTGTCCCACCCTATCAACCTGAATTGATGTTTGTGCGGCCCACTCTCACTTTGACATCTCACCATCTTTCCCCTCCTCTTGAACAGCTGTTTCAGCCACTTTAATCTCACTCAATCCCTCCCTTCATCTCATACCAGGAGAAAATAGAAAGATGGGTGGTGAGGTGTCTGACATGCAGCTGCGTATCCTGTATGAGGATTCTAGCCCAGACCATTGAGGGTCTTAACCACTCATTGTAATACTGAAACTTCCAAGTCCCTACAACTGAGCAAGCAGCATTGTTCATTGCTATGCTGTTCTCCTATTTCTGCCACAGTGAATGTACTCTGAACAAACATGAACTTCCACCTCCAGCTCATAATGCATTCCATCTTTTTGTCTCCTGCAGGTGCAAGTAACGTCTGCATTGTCTCAATTGCGAGACTTCTCCAGCTCTAAGAAAGACTCCAAAGATCCCTCAGGTGGTGCTGCAGCAAGGTTGCGTCCTGCACCTTCCACCAGCTCAGACACAGACATTTTGGTGGGAAGTTTGGCTAGATTAGAGACAGGAGCACATGTTGGTGAGCATATCACTGCCACAACTTGACATTGGTTGAAGAAGAAATTCTCCACACTACTGGAAATTAGAACTGTTGGAGGGCAGGCACCTGCTCAGCCCCTGGTTGGGGAGGAGCCCATGCTGACAGCAATTAGCAACTTCTTAAAAATAGACAAAGGAAAAGCAAGCAGGCTTGTTGGATGCACTAGGTTAACTTGGAGGTTGGAAGACCCTGCCACTGTTAATTGAATCATGTTGCCTCAAGCATGAGTGATATGAGGTATAGGATTTAAATATATTTATCATTTTCCTGAGGTTTTTGAATTTTGAACTAGTGACATATGGGTTTTCAATGTGCCTATAATTGGAATTAATGGCTAACTTATATGGTAGTTCTGTATCCATTATGACGTCTTTTAAAACACAGTATTGGAAGGTGCTTGCTAGTTTGGCAACTAGGATCAATTTTTCCAGGCTACAGTTTATTGCTCGCATATCACAGCTAATTAGTGGCATTGATTCCTGATATTACATGACGTGATCAGGAGTACTTGGGGCCAGAATACTGAGCTCTGAGAAGTAGAAACCAGGGTAGTGCTGACTGTCAATGATCCCCATTCCAATATTACCCCTTTGATTCCCATCCTCTATTGCCTTCCCATTTATATTGAATTACCCCCCTTTCACAGAGATTGTACACACTGCATCTCAGTATGCAACCTGCAATTGCTACAGTTGAGTGAACCAGCTTTCTTCCTATAGCAGTAGCTGCTGATAAAACTCCACCCCCCATCTCTTTTAATGGACTGACACTCAGAATTCACCATGGCATGTCTGGTCATGTCAATCACACACTTTTGTCAATTTAAGTGATATCCCTAACAGATATCTATAAAGGTCCTCAACTGACTTACTAGAACTCTCTAGACTAATTTGCACATCTTCCAATGAGGAATTTCATCCTAATACATACAATTAATATGAAATAGTCATTGACTATGTTGGCTAAATGACGACAATGCAATGCTTTGGAAGTCATGATCAAACTTTTTAGTTCTCAGGTCACACCCTCAAATTTGGTACAATCTCCAGTTCTCACTAGCAAGGTACAAGGGAGAACGAGTCAAGATGATTCAATGCAAGAAACCAGAGCATTTTAACCTGAATTTAAAGGATCTGAAAAATGAATGTAGAGAGGTTTATGAGCTATCTTCGGAGATAGAAAAGTTAAGCACAGATTGTTATTAAGTGAAGCAGCAAAACAGGAAATAACGATATGGATTCAAACTACTTTGAGATGATTTTGGGGTTAGGTGATCAATTACAAAATGGATATGGAAGAGTAGTGGAGACCAAAGCTCTGGACCATTTTCATAGAGGCATTTGATGATCTAATTTGAATGGATTAACAAAGACACACCACGAAACCTCCCACTTTTCTATCTTCATATCCAGTGAACACAAAATTTTAACCTTTTCATTTCATGCTCCAGTTAATCATCCCAATAAACAATCTGAATGCATGCACACTTGAGTCAACCCTTGGCAATAACTTAAATACATTACAATATAAATTATAGCAAAACCTTTATGAAGGTTAAAATAGTGAACTGTTACAATAGACACACATAGCCATAGCATGCAATCCCCATTCGAGATACAGTTAAAAAAATTAACAGTTGGACAAAACATTGTTAATTGGCAAGATATCAGTGCTTGTACTTCAGAAAATGTTTCCTTTACATGAAAAGTATCCACCATCTCAATTAATGTCACAGCATTTGCAACATGACCATTATGTTTTGTTGGCACCTTATAGAAGAAGAGACTTAGAATTATCTTCCTCATAACAGCACTGTTCAAAGAAGGTGATTGTGACATGTTTTTAACATGGCTGGCATGAATATGCAAGAGTATTTTTGATGATGTTGTTATGAAGATGTTAAAGACCTGTAAAAGAGTTGAAAAACTAGCAAAACTGCCTAACACAGCACAAAGTATACTGAATAAGGTAACAATGTAATACATGGTCGAGACAAATAAAGAGACAAAAGCAAATTCAAACTTGGCGAATCAGTTTAAATTATGCCCCAAGATAAAAAGTACAATCAAGTTTGAATGTAGTAGAGTCAGAGAGTCAGATGTACAGCACAGAAACACACACTTCGGTCCAACCTGTCCATGCCGACCAGATATCCCAACCCAACCTAGTCCCACCTGCCAGCATCCGACATATATTCCTCCAAACACTTCCTATTCGTATACCCATCCAGATGTCTTTCAAATGTTGCAAATAAACTGGCCTCCACCACTTCCTCCGGCAGCTCATTCCATACACGTACTACCCTCTTTGTGAAAATGTTGCCCCTTAAGTCTCGTTCATATCTTTCAACTCTCACCCTAAACCTATGCCCTCAAGTTCTGGACTCCCACACCCCAGGGAAAAGATCTTGTCTATTTACACTATCCATGCCCCTCATGATTTTATAAACCTCTATAAGGTCACCCCTCAGCCTCTGACACTCCAGGGAAAACAGCCCCAGTTTATTCAACCCCTCCCTATAGCTCAAATCCTCCAACTCTGGCAACATCCTTGTAAACCTTTTCTGAACCCTTTTCAAATTTCACAACATATTTCCGATATGAAGGAGACCAGAATTGCACACAATATTCCAAAAGTGGCCTAACCAATGTCTTGCACAGCCTCAACATGACTTCCCAACTCCTGTACTCAATACTCTGACCAATAAAGTAAAGCATAGCAAATGCCTTCTTCACTATCCTATCCACTTGCAACTCTGCTTTCAATGAGCTATGAACCTGCACTCTAAGGTCTCTTTGTTCAGCAACACTCCCTAAGACCTTACCATTAAGTGTAGAAGTCCTGCTAAGATTTGCTTTCCCAAAATACATCACCTCGCATTTATCTGAATTAAACACCATGTGCCGTTCTTCAGCCCATTGGCCCATCTGATCAATATCCCGTTGTATTCCAAGGTAACCTTCTTCGCTGTCCACTACAACTCCAATTTTGGCATCATCTGCAAACTTACTACCAATACCTCCTAGGTTCATATCCAAGATATTTACATAAATGACAAAATGTGGTGGATCCAACACCGATCCTTGTGCCACTAGACAGGCCTCCAGTCTGAAAAGCAACTCTTCACCACCACCCTCTGTTTTTTACCTTTGAGCCAGTACTGTATCCAAATGGATATTTCTCCCTGTATTCCATGAGATCTAACCTTGCTAATCAGTCTCCATGGAACCTTGTCGAACACCTTACTCAAGTCCAAATAAATCATGTCTAATGCTATGCTCTCATCAATCCTCTTTGTTACTTCTTCAGAAAACTCAATCAAGTTTGTGAGACATGATTTCCCTCACACAAAGTCATGCTGACTATCCCTAATCTGTCCTTGACTTTCCAAATACATGTACGTCCTGTCGCTCAGGATTCCCTCCAACAACTTGCCCACCACCAATGTCAGGCTCACTGGTCTATAGTTCACTGGCTTGTCCTTGCCATCTTCCTTAAACAGTGGCACCACATTAGCAAACCTCCAGTCTTCCAGAACCTCACCTGTGACTATCGATAATACAAATATCTCAGTAAGAGGCCCAGCCATCACTTCCCTAGCTTCCCACAGAGATTTAGGGTGCACCTGATCAGGTCCTGGAGATTTATCCACTTTTATGCATTTCAAGACATCCAGCATTTCCTCCTCTGTAATATGGATATTTTGTAAGATATCACCATCTATTTCCCTACAGTCTAAATATTCCATATCCTTTTCCACAGTAAATACTGATGCAAAATACTCATTTAGTACCTCCCCCATCTCCTACGGGCTACACACAAGGGCAGTCTTGCTGATCCTTGCAGGGCCCTATTCTCTCCCTAGTTACCCTTTTGTCCTTAATATGTTTGTAAAAACCCTTTGGATTCTCCTTAATTCTATTTGCCAAAGCTATCTCATGTCCCCTTTTTGCCCTC
>NC_057710.1:126876375-126944200 GCF_004010195.1 Chiloscyllium plagiosum
GGAGATCTCCTTACAAATTTGTTTCTCAATTTCCCTCTGACTGTGAGGGGATCTATAATACAATCCCAATGAGATGATCATCCCTTTCTTATTTCTCAGTTCCACCCAAATAACTTCCCTGGAGGTATTTCCAGGAGTATCCTCCCTCAGCACAGTTGTAATACATCTCTTATCAAAAATGCCACTCCCCCTCCTCTCTTGCCTCCCTTTCTGTCCTTCCTGTATCATTTGTATCCTGCAACATGAAGCTGCCAGTCCTGTCCGTCCCTGCACCACTTTTCTGTAATTGTTATGATATCCCAGTGCCATATCCCTGACCATGCCCCGAGTTCATCTACCTTTCCAGTTAGGCCCCTTGCATTGACATAAATGCAGTTTAATTCATCAGTCCAACTTTGTTCTCTGCTTTGTCCCTGCCTGCCATGACTGTTTGATTCGCTCCTTTTCTCAACTGTACCAGTCTCAGATTGATCTCTTTCCTTACTGTCTCCCTAGGTTTCCCCCACCCCGCAACCCCACCTTACTAGTTTCAATCCTCCTGATCAAGTCTCACAAATCTCCCTGCCAGTATATTAGTCCCCTTCCAATTCAGGTGCAATCCATCCTTCTTGTACAGGTCACTTCTACCCCAGAAGAGATTCCAATGATCCAAAAATGTCAATCCTTCTCCCATCCACCAGCTCCTCAGCCATGCATTCATCTGCTCTATCCTCTTACTCCTACCCTCACTAGCTTGCAGCACCGGGAGTAATCCTGATATTACTACTCTCGAGGATCTCCTTTTTAAATTTCTGCCTAACTCGCTGTACTCTCCCTTCAGAATCGCAACCTTTTCCCTTCCTATGTCATTGATTCCAATGTGTACAATGATCTCCTACTGGGTCCTCTCCACTTTTAGAACAGTCTGCACTCTCTCTGAGACATCCTTGATCCTGGCATCAGGGAGGCAAAACACCATTCTGATTTTTCGCTGCTGGTCACGGAAATATCTGTCTGTGCCTCGGACAAGAGAGCCCCCTAACACAATCGATTTCTTGGAACTCGACATATCCTTCATTGCATTACAGTCAGTGTCAATACCAGAAACTTAGTCGTTCATGCTGCATTCCCCTGAGAATCCATCACCTCCTATATCTTCCAAAACAGCATACTTGTTTGAAAAGGAGATTGCCACAAAAGACTCCTACACTACCTGCCTACCTCTCTTACCTTTCTTGGACTTAACCTATCTATGTGGCTGTATCTGCGATTTTTCTTCCTTCCTATAACTGCCATCCATCGCACCCCCTAGCTCTTGTAAATTCCTCATGTCTCTGTCACGCCAACCTATCCATTCGATCTGATAGGATTCGCAACAAACAGCATTTGTTGCAGATATAATCCTCAGTAACCCGTAAACTCTCCCTAAACACCCACATCCAACAAGAGCATATCCCTCTACATTTTTGCTTCTTCCAATCTGCAGACCCAGAAAATAGCACCATCTTATTCCTCTACAAAACACTGCTCCAGGCTAACATAATACTTAAGGCTTATATTTTTAAGTTTCATCAAGACACATATCTCAATAAAACATATAATCAAGAAAGAACCCACTCTATTCACTACTGCAGACCTAGAGCAAGGCCACCCTTAAAGCTATTCAACTTATCTGTTTCTGTCCTGTGAACTCTCCCAAAATTTTGATAATATTAAAACCAATGAAACAATATGATGTTTTGGGATATAAAATCAGACATTTTGAACAGCTAGAGAAAGAAGTGCCATTTGACCAACACATGTAGGCTGCTAGCTCAAGAGCTCTCTGAGAGGTACCTGTCTGTGGGGAGTCTGCGCCGGAGAACGTCGAAACCGACCTGGCAAGAATCGACAGAGGAAACTCAGCAAAGCTGATTGGTTTTGAAACATGATTTTTTTTCGTAAATCTTAATCAGGATTATTTTTAAATCGGACTAGTACTGTAGACTGGGAGGTAAAAGATAGGTTTAAGAGAAATAAGTTGTAAATAGTTGTTAGTTTTAATATTCTCTGTTGGACTTAAAGAATAAAGTTGTTAATTTTTACTTTAAATATTTCCCTCTGGGATAGTTCTTTGCCTCTCGAGTTTTAACATATTACAGGACAGGGTGAATCTTTTCTGTGTTGCTGTTTAAATTAGCAGAGGGGTTTACCCCATGTCATTTACTTTAAATATTTACCTCTGGGATAGTTCTTTGCCTCTCGAGTTTAACATATTACAGGACAGGGTGAATCTTTTCTGTGTTGCTGTTTAAATTAGCAGAGGGGTTTACCCCATGTCATAACAGCATGAAACCAAAGTTTGTCATCACCAAGTAATTTGCTTTTGACTGATAATGTCTTCATAAATAATAATCTTTTCTCCCCTATCAGACATTCATATCACTTCCTCTGCTGCTGCATTACACAGCCAGCTGAGCAAACATTCCATGTGCACCCACTGCAGTTTTACCACATCCAGAATGGTTGCTCCTGAAACCTGATGGTTGAAAACAATTACAACTTGCAACTGTTCAGTCATCCATTTAACTTGGCTCAACACAAATGCACATCCATTCAATTTTTCCTTGTCTAAATTTTTCTTCCCAAAGAATCTGAATGCAGACATTTCAACTTAAATCAAATCCCACCAATCAATGCTAAGAAAGTAATTAAAAATGCAAGGGAACCAGACCATAAAGTTCAAATACCTGAGGCTGACTTCAAAACGGCTTTTCAAAAATCAGGAATAGGATATTTATATAAACTTAGGCAATTAGTTGTACGTGAATAATAGTTTTTTTTGCTGTCAGCAATGTCCATCTTATGTGGAGCAGAACCAAGCGTGGGGGGGAGAAAAAGATGTGTTTCAGTTCTAAAAGGAGACTTACACCATTAAAGACAGGGAAAATCAACCAGAATGGTCTTGGAACCAGCTACATCTCCAAATTCATGGCTTTCTCAAAGAGCAAATTAACTTCCAATTATCGACATTCTCTGATTTAGACAGCCTTTGCAACGTGAAGAAAGAGGGGAGGGAGGAAGGGATTCAATTTCAGTTTCCAGGTGGTCAACAAATTTTTCTCTGCCCATTTTTCACAACAGAATGGACACTGTGTAATATTATGCTCACAATACCTGTATTTCACAGGATGGAAACCTCTTATTATGATTCAGCCAACCGCAATACCATCAAAAGTCAAACTCCAAATGGATATTGAAACAAATGTTAACTTCAACAGTACTCACAAAACAAAATTAAGCCCTTGCTAATGACACAGTCTAGCTCCAGGTTGAAAGAGTTTGTTGCTGCCTTTCTCCAATTATTACCAACATGACTTTACATGTATTGTTTTTCCCAAAACAACCACCCTTATCCAAAATGGTTAACTGCAAATGTGATAAACTGCTTTCAAGTTCTTCCAGGTGGTATTCAAAATTTAATAAGTTTGTTCATCCAAGAGGTAAAACAATAATTCATCAATCTATATATCCACATTACCAAAGGAAATTGCGGAAAAGTTCAGCGGATGTGGTAGCATCTGTACTGAGTTCAGAAGAAGCATCATCTTTGACTCAAAATCTTAACTGAGTTTCTTCTTTCACAGAAGATCTGCAGCAAGTTCCAAAGAATCATATTTGACTTTAAACATTATTGTGACTCCTCTCTCCACAAATCTGTCAGAGTTGATGAGTTTTTTCCAGAACTTCATTTTTATTTCACATTTCCTGCATCCACGGTACATTTATTTTAATTTATATTGTGTCAGCATCATTAATTCTGTTCTCACACAAGTAGGCTGCTTCATTATGTTAAGAGAAAGTAAAGTTCCTTTTCACAAAGTATAGTTTTTTAGTTTGTATTGCTGACTAAACAATCAGAATGATTTCTACCAAGGGTATGAATTTCCTTTAGGTTTTACTAACATAACAGCCTCAGAAACCTGAATTATGCCGAAAAGTAAGGTTGCTACCAAAGATATGGAGCAACAAAGAAAATCTCCCTAAAGATGAGCATATGTTTCATTTACTTGAAAGTGAAATATAGCTTTGAACATTTCTCAGTACAAAACTTAGCTGCATAAAGTCCTGCTTTGCTGAATTTACATACTATGCTATAAATTATATATTTTTCTTTTATACCAGGATGAATAGCTTTAAGAAGATTCAGACTTTTTGTTTGATAAACTCTAGATATTTGAGATAAACACAAAAGTAGCAATCAAAAAGAAAATAGGGAGGAAAGGAACTATAAGCATTGATGATATCTCCTTTTCCATGTATCTGTTTGGATCAGGCGATGGATGTTATAACCCACTGGGAAAGTGCACTCATTCTCAATCTCCACTGCTCCCAGAGTTATTACAAAAGTTAATGATTTACAAAGCATGCAAAATCCCCAAATTACTTGTATGCAAGAATCAAGTCAATAGAAAAAAACTGACCAGCTGCCCATACTTAACAAGAACCACTGTTTATTACAAATGATTAAAGTCTATTCAAAAGTAGACATCTGCAAAACATCTACAGATAGCTCCAGCAGTTAAAACATTAACCAATCATAAAAGCCAACACACACAACACAAACAAAAAAAAATTGGCTTCAGTTGGTGGGGAAAAAACTAGAAATCAAATTTCAATAGTATCAGTCCACAGGGTCCGCTGATTTGGCTTACCAGGACTTGCTGATCTTCAAACTTATTTCTCAAAGTTCCTTCACTTCACTTCTCCTCAGGAGGCATAGAACCTTGAAAGGTTCTAACTGCAAAGTCTCTTAGTTAGTGGTTAAGGGCAACAGTTTACAACAACTGATGAGAGAAAATAACTGGTTTTCTTCAAGTATTTTTACTCCAGCGAGGGAAAAACACCATATACCTTTCTAGAGGTTGAAAGGTTTTTTCCTGCACACTTTATAGCCACAAGATGTTTGGCTACCCAGAAAGACATCAGAGACTGTCATCAGGCTTTGGCATCCATAATTGATTACAATTTCACAAACTAATCAGCTACTTGTCACTGACTGAATCTCACTCTGTGTACACACTTTGGTGCCAAGCCATCTATAAATAGCTTCATCCACTGCTTGAATAAATCAGCAGTGTAAGCACCAAGTAGTTACAAAATTCTCTTCTTAAAAGTGCAGCAAATTCCTTCCACAGTCCCTGGCTTTAAAACAGTCCTTTTTCTATTTCAGTCCACAATCAAACATACAGAAGAAAAATCAGTCTTTACAATATATGTGGTAATGAACCTGTGTCCAGAAAAATGACAGAATTAGGAAGGATTTTTTTCAAAAATTATATTTACAACCTACCACCAAACTAAGACCTTTTTTAAGCAGGCAATTTTAGAATTGATTTTTCTTATATGACTTCATTTGATGTGTTGCTTCAGTAAATGTAACATTAAAAGCAAATAACAGTCAGTTGAGTGTGCACTGACACCATTGTAAATAGCATAAACTCATTTCTGTACCAAACTATACAAACTTTGCCATGGGTGGTCTAGTAATAACTTTAAAATTTAGTAAATTTTGCATTTGTTAGTAGGTGGCTATTTCAAAGGTAGGTAAACAAATTTCAGAATGTTATCCTTGAAAATGCTCAGTGGATTTAAAATCACCAAACAATACCTAAAAAAATGCCATATCAGTGAAAGATCATTGTAGCAAGTAAGCTGTTACAACGACATAATAGGTGTATACGGTATTCAATATATGGAATAGTCCTTTCTGACCCCAGCTTCATTTTCACACAAACATTCACTAATGATTTACAAACTTCGTAATGAAATACACATTAAAATCTCAAATAGCTGTGAAAATAAGTATGACATGTTTCTCTTTCACATTAGCTCGTCTGATTTGATTACAGCCCAATCTGTTGAGATGTAAGTGGCCTATCCTGATAATGAACGCAAGTGAAATGAGTTTTGGCCGTCACAAATCTAGTTTCTTGTCTGCATGGGATGACAATCACTAATCACTCAAAATGCACTGTGAGAGCTTTAAGATTCATCTGTTCAGAAATGGAAAAATACAAAAATAAATCATCAGGCATGTCCAGATGGGGTTGCACCAGAGTTAGAAGTTAAACCACATTAGTTCGAACAATGAAGTTTTTCCATCCAACAAAAATGTGCAAAACTTCTGGCCCTGAACTTAACACATCTCGAGTACCTCTCTTTCCAATGAACTACATGAAAATCTCAATACACATCTTAAATCAACAGGCTCTGGTGAGGGCACCTTCCACAACAACACCTTATTGTACAAAACAACTTATTGTACAATTACTTGGAAAGATACACATTCAGAGCTGAAAAAAGTGTCAAATGTAATCATCAGGAAGAAGGAAAAAGAAGGAATATTTTGTTCTGGCTAACATATTCACAATCAGACTAGCAACCAAAATCATAGAAGACAACTGTGCCTTGGCTTAACTCATTTTCAAAGTACATAGAATGCAGCAAGTTGTATCTTCCTTTATATAAAACATTTCAACTATGTACAATTACATCCATATGCAGACATAAAATATTTGGACATTTTTAAAATCAACAGGCTAGTCAAGATGTTAGATGGCATGGAGAATGTTATAAAAATGAGAAACAAAATAACTGGGAGTACATCACTGAACTGGGAACAGTTTTGAAAACAATGGTTGGAGAAGACTGATACTGAATAATTGGTCTTAAATTTACAGTTGCTAGCAGTGTTCAAGCATGAAACCTAACATTTGAATACGTAATGAGTCAAGGGAAGTACCAATAATTTTGGTTATGTTCTTTTGTTTTGTGCAAATATAGCAATGTTGCCAATGTTTTACTAGCAGAACTGTTACAATCTCAAATATGATTTTATGCGATAAGTAAATACTATTGTTTGTCACCTTCAGTCCTGTGGAGACCCAAATGTCCTTTTGTCTTCTTGACATGAAAACATGCTTCAAATGTTTTGCTACCAAAAGAATTGCAGTGTTCTACAACTTCACCTGATAACTGGAATAAAAGTTGTATTCCGAATGTCCCAGACAGCAGAGTTTAAGGCAACAAATGGTGCACAGAATAATCCTCTTCGTGCTTTGGAACATTTCACTACATCAAAGTTGCAGTATAAATGCAAAGTATTATATCAGTACACCGGAACCTCGAGTATCCAAACATCAATTATCCGAACAAGATCACAAGGTCCCAATTCTTGGCTAAACTGTTATCTGAACATTCGATTATCCAAACAAAATACTCCCCGCCTGTGTTCGGAAAATTGAAGTTCCTTTGTACAGTGCAGATCGCACACAATGTCATCAGATTTTAAATCAGTACCATTTACGGCATCCATATCAGATTCACACATTGAAACATTTCAAAGAAACAGATTTTGTTGGGAAAATGTTCATTGTAACTCATGGCACTGAAACTAATCTTTGTATCAAAATGAGTCAACTGATTAAGCATGTTCTTTTAGAATTTCATCATTTGGGGCCAGTCAACTCTGGGGGTTGTTTCTATTTTGTCAATGGTCTGAATTCATATTGCTATCTGGCTGTAATCCCAGGCTAATACCACTTCTATTGGTGCTGAGCCATGAGGAAGCATTTTTAAAACAATCTGAGCCACAGAAAATATCTCATAGCCCATTATTTTTATGGAACTCTTAAAGAGAAACTCTATACTCATCTTGTTCGCAGCTGTGACATGACTTTGTAGATATGTTGCACCGTAGTGAGAGTTAATACTTGACTCAGCAAAGAAAAAGTGTCCAAAAGCAAATAAATAAATAGCCTGTTTCACTTCCATTGCCTTCTGTTGCTACTGAGAGGCGTGCCAATTGGTAGAATCTAACAGAAGCAATCTTCCAACAAAATGTACTAAATATGGTTTCATTCCAGAACTAGACACTGACTATGGAATATACAATCACAAGAAACAGTCTTTGAAGAGTTATGTACTTAGCATTGAACCTGGAATCAACGCTAAGACTCCACACAAGAATCATTGTGCATTTGTGGTGACAGAAACAAATGGAGCACCTGGAATAAGTATCTTATTCAGTAGCAAGTGCTGGAAGCAATTGTACAGTACAGTTTAGGGCTCTTGTGCAACAGTGATAGAGCCCCACTCTGTGTGCCAGGATGCCAGGGTTCAAGTCCCACCTAATCTTGATGTGTGTCATAACATGTCTGGCAAGATTGTTTAGGAATATCTACAGCACAACTTAAACTTGTCATCAATTATCTAATTGACAATCATTTCCAAGAAGTTTTAAAGTTTATAAATATTCTCTAATTAATTCAAGAATAACCATTGTGTGTTTCATCAGGGAGTACAGTGCCAATTTAAAGATACATAATACTTGTGTCTCAAAACAAGGGAACAAAATATCATCAGAAAGTTGTTCATTTCAGTTGCTGCCAATTGATTTTTGTATGACATCACTGCATTTCATGCTAGGTCTGAGCATCATTTTTAACAGTTTTCAAAAAAAGCAAAGATATTGCAGTAAACACTGACACCAAAATCTCCTAACACATTTTTTTTTTTGTAAAAAGATGCAGATTTTCACCATTCTGATCAATATAATATTACATAAGTTCACAGGCATCCCTTTTGCTTTCTTCAGTCCTACATTCATAGTGTTCTATGTTCATCCAATTCCAATATCCCATACAAGTACATTTGCTCCAACAGTGACAGTCATCAAGGGATTTTCTCAGATGGCCGCTTCTCATACCCTATGATATCTGCTAGCTCTGCCAATATGTGGTGCAGGGGAGGGTTGATTGAGGTAGTTCGCTGCAACAAATCCTTCTTTTTCTTGGGCCTATCCAGTCATTAGTGGAAGAGGCTATCCCACCATGGAGCATTTAAAGTAGAGGCACTGTTCTTAGATAACTAGACAATTCATTTCATTATGACAATAGGTTTAACAACTTTTGTGAGGCATAATTACCAGCAGCTTAGAGCGCTGATACAGGTACATATGTTCCCTCTGAAAACTAAAAAAAATACTCCTTATCAAACTCAGTCTGTGGCTGAAGACAGTCAACATTAACCCCCACAGGTCCATTACCTTATAAAACAGTCAAGCCTTCTGCTGCCTAACTTTAGCTCTGAACTATCCTCCCTAAAATCTTCTTGCTTATCTCCCCTAAAACATTAAATAAAACCTTCCTCCTGAACAAAATCTTTAGTCACATCCCTGAATATCTCCTCAATGAAACGAGAAAATTATGGAATTATTTAGCAAGTCAATCAAAATCTTTGTAGAAAGAGAAAGAGAGTCAACAATTTAGTTTATTTTCATTAGAACTGGGAAAAGTTTTTTTTAAACCAAATGCAGATGAAGGGGAAGGAGTGAAATGGGTGGAGAACAGACAACAGATCTAACAAAAGGTGAAAGATACAGGAGATTACATTAAAAAAGGAATGATGAAGCTAGGCAAAGGAAATTCAAATAGAACCAGTAAAGAATTAAAAGATCACTTCAAAGTATTCCTAAATGGCAGAATTATTGCCAAAAGCTACTGCTAAAATAGTGAGAACAACAGCTATGATCTGAAATGATTGAAATCAATGTTCAAGTCAGAAGACTAAGTTGCTCTTCAAAAGATGAGGTGCTGTTCCCTGATTTAACATTGAGTTTCATCAGAACAGGCAGAGTGGGTACTAGACAAAAAATATTACAACAACCAGAAGAAAAATGATAGACTTGTGTACTTCATTTTAATCATGATTTTATGTGAAATAGCAGCACTGTCAAGGTCTGCGTTTAACTTCAGGAGATGGTAAGCAGTTGTCTTGTCCCGCTGCAGACCTTTGATGATAGGTATACTCTCAATGTTGTGAGAAAGGCAGCCCCTAGTGTTTGAGTCAGCCAAAGCGAGGAATCTGCAGTATGTTTCCAAGACAAGATGCTGCTGTATGACTTCAAGGGAAGTTACAGGAGGTGGTGTTACCATGCTCTTGTCCTTCTACAGAGAGTCATAGAGATGTACAGTATGGAAATAGGCCCATATCTCTTTAAATCCTACCGACTCGTACACCCATCCAAATGCCCTTTAAATAGTGTTAAAGTACCGGCCTCCACCACTTCCTCTGGCAGCTTGTTCCATACATGCACCACCTTCTGTGTGAAAAGGTTGCCCCTAAGGTCCCTTTTAAATCTTTCCGCCCTCTCACCTTAAACCCATGCCCTCTCGTTCTCGACTCCGTCAAGCCCAGAAAAGACCTTGGCTATTCATCCAACCATGCCCCTCATGATTTTATAAAATCATTCCTCACCCTCCGATGCTCCAGGGAAAATTGCCCCAGCCTATTCAGACTCTCCCCAGTGTTCAAACCCTGCAACCTTAGCAATGTCCTTGTAAATCTTTTCTGAACCCTTTCAAATTTCACAATATCCTTCCTAAAGCAGGGAGACCAGAATGACTTGTAGTATTGCAAAAGTAACCTAACTAATGTCCTGCACAGCCGCAACAAGACCTCCCAATTACTATATTCAATACACTGGCCAATAGATGCAAGCATACCAAGCGCCTTCTTCACTATCCTGTCTACCTGGGGCTCCACTTTCAAGAAAATATGAACCTGCACTTCAAGGTCTTTTTGTTCAGCAACTCCCTATTAAGTGTATAATTCCTGCCCTGATTTGCCTTTCCAAAATGCAGCACCTCACATTTATCTAAACTAAATTCCATCTAGCACTCCTTGGTCCATTGGACTCTCTGATCAAGATCGCATTGTAATCTGAGGTAATATTCTTCGCTGTCCACTACATCTCCACTTTTGGTGTCATCTGCAAACTTACTAACCATACCTCCTACGTTCACATCCAAATCATTTATATAAATGACAAAAAGCAGTGGACAGAGCACTGATCCTTGTGGCACATCACTCATCACAGGTCTCCAGTCTGGAAAACCAAGCCCCTTTCACCACCCTCTGTTATCTACCTTTGAAGTCAAAAAATCACATGACACCACGTTACAGTCCAATAGGTTTACTTGAAACCACAATTTTTCAGAGCCCTCGCACCTACTCTAACTTCGAGCCAGTTCAGTACCCAAATGGCTAGTTTTCCCTCTATTCTGTGTGATCTGTCCTTGCTAACCAGGAACCTTGTCAAACACCTTACTGAAGTCCATATAGATCATGTCCACCACCCTGCACTCATCAATCCTCTTCAAAAAACTCAATCAAGTTAGCGAGACATGATTTCCCACACATAAAGCCATGTTGATTATCCCTAATCAGTCCTTGCCTTTCTAAATACATGTTAATTCTGCCCCTCTGGATTCCCTCCATTGATGTCAGGCTCACTGGTCTATAGTTCCCTGGCTTTTCCTTACCAACTTTCTTAAATAGCGGCACCATGTTAGCCAACCTCCAGTCTTCTGACATCTCACCTGTGGCTATCAATGATACAAATATCTCAATAAGGGGCCCAGCAATATCTTCCCACAGAGATCTGGGGCACATCTGATTAGGTCCCAGGAATGTATCCACCTTTATCGTTTTAAGATGTCCAGCACCACCTCCTCTGTAAGATGGACATTTTTCAAGATGTTGCAATTTATTTCTCCATGTTGTCTACCTTCCATATTTTTCTGCACAGTAAATACTGATGCAAAATACTCATTTAGTATCTCCCCAATCGCCTACAGATCCACACATTAGTTGGCATTGCTGATTTTTAAGGGGTGCGATTCTCTCCCTTGTTACTCTTTTGTCCTTAATCTATTTGTAGAATCCTTTTGGATTCTCCCTAACCCTATTTGCCAAAGCTATCTCATGTCCCCTTTTTGCCCTCCTATTTCCCTCTTAAGTATACTCCCACTGCCTTTATACTCTTGTGGGGATTCACTCGATCTCTACTGGCTATATCTGGCATATGCTTCCTTCTTATATTCTTAACCAAAACCTCAATTTCTCTAGTCATCCAGCATTCCCCACATCTACCAGTCTTGCCTTTCACCCTAACTGGAACACAATGTTTCTGGACTCACTTTTGAAGGCTTCCCATTTTCCAGCTGTCCATCTACCTGTGAACATCCGTCCCCAAACAACTTTTGAAAGTTCTTGCCTAACCCCACCAAAATTGGTCTTCATCCAATTTAGGAGAATGGGTGTCATGGGTTTGGGACAATGTTCCCTTTAAGCTACGCACAGCCACTCCAACATTTCCCCACATGTTGACATAGATCGCAGCATTATCATCTGGTTCCAGAAGTTGCTGTCATGCATGAATCTTAGAGGTTGCAAGGAAAAACAATCAGAGGGAATGCTAGTTTGGAATGTGCTGCAAAAGGAGCCTGGGTTGCTGCTGCAGTGCACATACAGATGTTACACACACTGCTGCTTCTGACTAAGTGGTGAAGGGAATGATTGCAGAAGGTTGTGGATGGGGTGCCAATAAAGCAGGCTTTGCGCTGAACAGATTTGAGCTTCTTGAGTGTTGTTGGAGATGCACTCATTCAAGCAAGTGGACAGCATTCCATCATGTGCCTGATTTGTTGATGGGGGACAGACTTTGGGCAGTCAAGTTGAGTTACTCGCCTCAGAATTCCCAACCTCTGGCCCATTCTTCTAACTACAGTATTTCAATTTTTCATGAATGGTATCCCACCCATCTCCAAATACCCACCTGACTTCCTATAGTTATGACACTCATCAACCTAAACCTGAATGTTGTTCAGGTCTTGCTGTATATTGGTCTGGAGCAAGCAAAAGGACTGTGTAGTGGTCACTGTGACCAATATGTCTGAGAAGACAGATTCATTTGCCACAGAGAGATCTGTGAGGCCTAGATACAGTAGGTCTATTTGTCTTGTTGGTTTCCATACACATGCAGGTTTAATTCACCACATTGATCTTCGTGCCCTAGTTTTACTGAACCACTTGTGAGAGGCAATGAAATCGTCCATGTAGAGGGCTGTGTGTGTGTATCTGTAAGAGTCTGTGGCAATTCCCTCTCAATTCTTTGTGCCACTGTCAACTCTGATAGTTCTGTCAGACTGATGGTACAGCACATACCCAGGCATGATGATCGTGCTCTAAGTTATGATTTAGTGAGTGTGGCTACATAGGCCTATTACTCGACTAGCCTGTGGGGTAGCTCTTCCAAATTTGGCACAAGTGCCCAGAAGTTAAAAGGACTTTGCAAGTTCAACAGGACGATGTGTGCGGTTCTCATTTCCACTGCCTGGATCATTACAGAGTTGTCCCTTTTTTTGACTATGTAGTGGTTTGATATAATGCAGTGGCTTATAATACTAATTCAAAGGGCAGTTTAGAGTCAAGCTCATTGCTTTTGATCCAAAATCACGTGTAGGGCAGAAGAAGCAATGATGGAAGATTTCTCTTCCTAAAGATCATTGTGAACTACATAGATTATCTTTTGCAAAAATTGACAATGGCTTTATGGTGGCCATAACTGAGAGTAGCTTTTCAATTTCAGATTAATTAACTTTAAATTCCACAGTTGCTATGATAGGATTTGAGCCATAGCCAAAGAGAGTCTGGGCCTCTACATTACTAGAGTAATGACAATACAGACTTTCTATTGAGTGTTGAAATATCTCCCTCCACAGCATTATCATTGTTTCCTGAGATGACACAAAGCAAAGTGCTGAAACATACAGCATACTAAGGTATAGATAAGGACGTAATATTGAGGTTAAATAACTCCTGCAGAAGAGATGACAGGTAGGGTTACAGAACAAAAAACAACAAAGAACCCTGCAAAATTCTTTATATATCTGGGTAGGACTCCATATTACAGGGATATTTCCCTGGACCACACTGACTTCTATTCAATTTATAGTGCTCCTTCTTGCTATCACAAAGTTAAGAGTTGTCTTCGTGTCAAATGTAGTCATGCTTGACTTACCTCCAGAATTCAGGTCTTTTACCCAAGTTTGGATCAAATCTGCTCTGAGAACTGGAGTCAAGGAGCCTACCAAAACCCAAACTGAGCAACAATGAATAGATGAAATAAAATAAAGAACGGCGGATGTTAAAGATCTGAAATGAAAAAGGAAATTGCTGGAGAAATGCAGCAGGTCTCACAGCAAATGTGGAAAAAAAAAGCAAGTTAATGCCTCGAGTTCAGTGACCCTTCTTCAGAACAATGAATAGTTAATTGTCAAATGCCATTTAACAATACAATGGGCAAATGCCATTTAACAATACATACATACGTACTTGTTGCAAATGAAATTTAATTGAAGGAAAATTCTCATTGTTAAAAAGGACACTGGTTTTATCAAATGTCATAAGAAATGACTTATTGATTTGAGAGAGTTGAAAGAAATATCAGAAGCCACAGATACAAATGAACTGCTGTACCATGTTTATCAGCTGACAAACAAACTCCATATGTTTGTTTGGAAATAATCTAATCAAGTAACAAAATGTTTAATTTCATGTCAGAAATTTGAAAGCAATACCACAAAACATGCTTCAAACTACAAAGAAAATCTTCATCTTAACAGAGTTCAACTTCTGAAGGGAAAACCGTGCTGGATTGAATGGCTTTTAGTCCAAACGATTAATCATTATTGGGGAACCAGCCAGAACTCAAAAAATGTAATCTTGTGATCTAGCTTTGCTACTTAAGTAGCTCAAACTGCTGAGTCACACATTGTGAAAAGCAAGTACAAACTGCAAATAGCTCATTCGTCCTGAATGCATCAAATCTATAAATGCATGTGAAATAAAATTACAATATGCTTTCCTGCCAAAAGAGAGACAAGAATTAGAAAACAATGTAGTCAAATCAAGCTCTTTGCAATCTGGTGCATTCATGTTAAACTTTTACTGACCATTTGATTCAAAATCAAGGTCCACAGCAAAAAAAAACGAAAGTGCCCAGAATGACAACTAGAAATTTGACAAATAGTCGGCATCAGCAAGTGCCTGATAATGCAAGGTGATCTATGATTACTTACTGATTTGTCAAACATGGTATACTATATCTTAAACTGTAAATCATTGCATAAATTCTGTCACATCAAATGGAAACAATCCAACAATTCCTGAAGCTTCCTAAATAGGTCCTGATTCCTGAAGCGACACAGTTTGGATACAAGAGACACTCCATAGATATTAATTATTGTGGAAAGGTTAAGTACAAATGTGTCATGAAGCATAGAAGAAATTAGTAATGATGAAGAATGTATCTGGGAACTCATTAGGATATTCAACCTTTGCATAATATTTACAATGACCATTAATTGTATTTTTCCCATCTTATGTTTCGACTTTCTTCACCACATTCTGCACTGGTAGCTGTAACAGAACTGAGCTGTAAGCCTTTCCAAAGTTTCCCCCATTATAGAATCACAGAGCTGTACAACAAAGAAGCAGACCCTTTGGTCCAATTCGTCCATGCTGACCAGATATCCTAACCTAGTTTAGTCCCATTTGCCAGCACTTGGCCCGTATCCCTCCAAACTCTTCCTCTTCAGATGCCTTTTAAATGCTGCAACTTCCTCTGGTAGTTCATTCAATATATGCACCACCCTCTGCATGAAAAAATGATCCTCGGGTCCCTTTTAAATCTTTTCCTTCTCACATAAACCTTTATAGTGTTGGACTCCCCTACTGGGGAAAAGTCCCTGGCTATTCACCCTATCCATGCCCCTCGTGATTTTAAAAACCTCTATAAAGTTTACCCCTCAGATTCCAACGCACCCAGGTGAACAGCCCCAGCCTATTCAGCCCATATGATGTAACCAATTTAGAGAGGCTGGACTTCTAACCAAGGAATGTATTTAAAAAGTAGTTAAATAAATGTTAACAATCCCTTTTTAAGAGAAAGAAAACATTTTTCATCAGCAAATCAGGGCAAAATACTAACATTTTAGGTCTGATTTATATAGTTCTCAAATCTTTTTTATGAGAACATGGAATGTGACTGTTTCAACTGTATCCAGTTTTATCTCCAAAACTATTCAAGATGAGACAACTTTATGGGGTTTTGACACTTGTCCTAGTCTGCTTGGCCTCCAGGTAGTGAGTAACACATTGGGCATTAATGACACCGGGCACGCAACCTTAGAATTGTAGTATCAAATCCATACCTTAAGTGTCAGCCTTGATTCAGTGACACCACTATGTCAGAAAGGGTGGGTTCTTGGCCCCATTTTAGAAACATGACCCTCATAATCTCATAATCATTTTCCTGAAGAAGGGCTTATGCCCGAAACGTCGATTCTCCTGTTCCCTGGATGCTGCCTGACCTGCTGCGCTTTTCTAGCAACACATTTTCAGCCCTCATAATCTCAGCCAATCCATCAATGCAGTCAAAACAACTGCTGCAACGTTGGAAGCTAAATCTTTCAAATGAGACGTTAAACCAAAGTCAAGGCCATCTCAAATAGGCATACAAAATCCTGTTACATTATTTCAATAAGAGCACGTGAGTTCTCTTGCTGTTTTGCCAATATTTATCCCTCAAACTGCAGCACTGAAAACAGATTATCTGGTCATTGCAGCATTGTCTTTTGCTTTCTTAAGGCCACTGTGCTCTAAGGTTACCTTTATCATCATGCTAATTCTTTAAATAAAAACTTTTTGCCAAACTAGTTCCTCGCAACACTAATTCTCTTTTGCCTCAACGATGGAGAACAGTTACCCATACTAATTTTAGAACACAGATAGTATTATAATTCAAGACTGCTACATACTGAAAGTTGCACGCGAATTACGCTCTTCAGAGAGTTTGCTGAAATACACTGTACTGCCAGGAGGAACTTGAGATCCTAGTCATAGTGCTTAAAGGCCTTCATCTCATTTCCATCTCAGTCACAAATCACGTTCAGGTCATTAACCTTTCCCATGGCAGTAAAACCCCCTCCACTGGAATTTAATTAATTAACTGTATGGCAGAGTGACAGATATGTTTTCACTATACCAACATACAAATTAGTCTAAGCAGATGCATTCCTTCAATTTTTTTTTATGAAAGACAAGTGTAAACTAAGGTATACATTTACTAGGTTAAAAATATCTGTTCCTCATATCTATTAATATCTCATTTTTTTTTTAAAATGCAATCACAGAACAAAGGTTGAGTGCAATAATTTACCAAGAAATAAGTTTCAATAACTTCAATCCGTGCAGTCAGTAATACTTTTTCTTTGTATCTTTAACTGTAAACTAATTTATTTGAATTTGACCATATTTTGCCTGAATCAATCCTAAAAATAAAGTAGACATGGAGTGGCATGTTCTGGCAGCAGCTTGACAAGTTGTGTGAATTTATAAGATTGGACTGCACCCGATCATTGGAGATGGCTATAAGATGAAAATTCTGAGAGAATAGCTTTGGAAAGTACGAGGAGATGAGTCCAATGTAAAAGCCAAGGCAGCTAAGGCATTGTCACTCAAGAAGAAATCCTGTGGTCTGAGGGGGCCTGCCTGCCTGCCTGGCCTGAGCAAAATTAAAAGGAAAAATATCTTCCTGAGTTTCTTGGGCACCTCCATTTAGATGCACCTTCTATTCCTTCATCTCACCTCAGCAATGGCTACCTTCAACATGATTGTGTTATCAGCCCTCTATTAAGCCAGGGGTTGAGAGAGGTGGGCCATAATCCTCAATGAGTTCATGATCCTGATGGTGACCTCTCAACTAACCACCACTGCCTACGTGGGATCAGGTACTGCTTTCGATCCCTATGGCAGGACGACTCATCTGTTTAAAATTCAGCCATACAAACCATTGGTCAGTGTTTCTTTTCCTAAATGCATTGAACTTCTCTTCGTTCATCACCACAGAAGTGGAGTTGGCACCCAGAAAACTAACTGTACCTGTCTCAGTGACAGTGATAAATAAAAATGTTCACCTGTGTTTTACTTAATTGTAAACATCCTGCTCTGTGTATGACTGGTGCAAGACTATTACTGTGGCAGACGGCCCAAGGATGTGACCTCTTTGAAAGTGACAGAGACTGGATCTGCTTCAAATATCTGCTTCATCGCACTCCAACAAATGGCAGCAAAGACAAGGAAATGTGGAAATCAATAGCAGGTCAATAGCACCATTTTAAGTGACAGAAGAAAAGCAAAAAATAAATTATACCTCAAGACTGCCAACCTCTACAGCCAGCATTCAGTCGAAATCGGGTTACTCCTAATGTTGACAGAACTCCTAAATGGGAAAGTCAAGTTGGTGTTTTGTTTCATTTTTGCAACAAAGAAGGGATGCAAGCAAGAGTATTAGGGCAAGTCAGATTTTGAAACTTACAGAGCAAGGAACGGCAACAGAAAAGCTGGTGAGTGAGCAGATAGAAAATCTGAACACTCAAATCCATAGCAATGTAGTATAAAGACAAAAAAAGTCAAAAAGTACACGGTCTATGAAGCAACAAAAATATGGTGAAGCTTGGATTTCTGGAAAACATTCAATGAAGCACAACTTTGGAGTTATTGCACAAAAGTAAACTGAGGGAATAAGGAATGATTACCAATGAAAATAGATCCAGCCAGTTTGCTTTAATGTCACCCTCCACCCAAATCTATTTTCCTGTGATAATCTATGAACCTAAACAGCCCTTTTCGACAACCATCTATTCATTACTTCAATCATCAACCCACGAATGTATTTCACAGTTTTATAATCTTATGTGAATAATATTTCCTCCTGCTCTGCCCAAAATCTTTTCCATTTCATGAGATGACTGTTGGTGGTTCAAGTTGAGGGTCACCAAGTTCAGTTGAGGGGAGAGGCTGAGAAGGAGAGTCTTTCCTGGTAACCTCAGAGAGGTGCTGGAATTGAACCTATGCTATTGGCATCACTCTGCGTTACAAAGCATGTTGTCCAGCCCATTGAGCTAACCAATCACCTAATTCCTGATAAGGGTTCTTGTGGCACAGTTGGTGTTATCACTCCTTCAGAACCAGGAAATCTGGGTTCAACTCCCACCTACTGTTGGTGTACTGTTGATAAACAGGGTGATTAGAAAGTATTAGATGATTCCTAATTACTAAGCATGTAGTTCAAAGATATCTGTTTCTTTCCCTGACAACTTGGATTATTCTTCCTTAATTTTAAATCCATTTATCAAAAGCTCTGTGGTCTCATTTGGTTTAAAAATGTTCTAATTTTCAAAAAAAACTGTCATATTTCCTCTTGCTAACAAGCATTTTAGATGCTATCGCTCCTACTATCATGCAAAACATTGTACTTTAGATAGTGTGCTGTTCAGATCCCTGCACTCAATGGAGGATATTGAGGAAAATCCAGCACAGCTAGCTAAAGATTTCTATATTATAACATATAGCCACACTGCATGGGTTATGGCCATGGAGGTTAGAAAGATGAAGGCTTAAAAGAAGTTTGACTAAGGGTTTTAACATGATCAAAGAATGGGACTGTCAGGTATGACAGGAATGGTATAATTAGAAAGCAAAAATAGAAAATATTTATATAAGCAAAAAGAAAAATAAAGTTAGGGTAGGTGCTTCTCAAATGTTTCTGTCTGATGCAAATTCCCTCATTATTTAGTGAAAATGGATTTGCCACTATCTTTAAAATGGAAATCTGATTCGTTGCCTTTACTGCATGGGGCAGGAACGTCACATAATATATACTAAACTGATTTGAGATTTATTTTCTGTTTGTCTTTTCCCTCTGCCAGGAGATCTCACAGTGAAAGTGATAAAGGGGATGAAGGGGCAGGAATGAGTTAGGTTTTGGACAGTTGAGTGCAATATGCAAGGATGAGGTGGGCCTGATTATTCCAACAGTCCTTTCCCATTCTACTTTTCATATGGCAAAAAATATTTTGATTATCCCTATACAATTAAAATAGCTTACATCATGTTGTGGACCACAGATGAGTATTTCATTCAAATGAAGCTCCTTTCTGAATTAATTAGTCCATTAATTAAGCTACCCATATTCCATCCTTCAATTCTTGTATCATGCAACAGCAAAAAAACAGCAAAACTAGCCATTTATTAAATTTAAATGTCAAGTTCATTATTCTTTGAGATGAAGTGCAAGGAGGAGCGACTTAGACCACACACCCGACATCCCCCCGCCTCCAAAATCTAACTCATTTCTCTGTCTCAAGATCTTTTATGATGAATGGTGGAGTTCTCATAATCAAATGGATAATTATGACTAGGACACAACAGAAGAAACAGAAGATCCCAGTCACCTTGAAAATAGCATCAAGGCCCCGTACAGAAGCCATAGCTGAGACCAAGGCATTCAGCAGCAAGTGCTGGATCTGAATTGGAGGGTCATGTCCACGTATTGATTGATCTTGGACACTTTATGTTGGTTCAATGCAAGGAAAATTTTCAGTTTTCAGTTTTCTAATGACTTATACCTAATTCTCCAAGCCTCCCAAGTTTTGATTTTGAAAGAATAGTCACTGAAAGAAAAGGAGAAAAGTCCTGGTCAAACCAGTAAGGTGTTGATTGGTTTCACCGCATAGACGACAAGCCACAGGAGCAGAATTGGGCTATTCGGCCCACAGATTTCTGTTCTGCCACTCAATCATGTCTTTTGTGCTTCTCAACTCCATTCCCCTGCCTTCTACCTGTAACCTTTGATCTCCTTACCAATCAGGAATCAAACTACCTTTGTCTTAACTACACACAATGGCTTGGCCTCCACAGCCCCCTGTGACAATGAGTTCCACACATTCCCCATTCACTGGCTGAAGAAACTCCTCCTTATCTCAGTTCCCTTACTCTGGGGATGTGCTTTCCAATCCTAGCCTCTCCTACTCGTGGAAAGAGTTTCTCCACATCCACTCCATACAGACCCCTCACTATTCTGCAAACTTCCATCATATTTCCCACCATCCTTCTAGACTCTATTTAGTACAGATCCAGAGTCCTCAACAGCTCCTCACATGAAAAGTTCCTCATTTTGAGGATCATTCTTATGAACCTCCTCTCTACCACTCCATTTCCAGCACATCTTTCCTTACATAAAGGGTTCAAAGCTGCTCACAATATTCCCAATCTGGTCCAAGCAGAGTCTTATACAACCTCGTGCTCTTGTATTCTAGCCCTCTTGAAATGAATTCTAACATTGCATTTGCCTTCCTAACTGCCAAATGAATCTGCATGCCAACCAAAGGAAGTGATTTTGAGTGAATGGACAGAAACCAGGCACATGAAACACATGTAATAATGATCCTCTAACATTTCTTACTAGGTCACTTAAAACAGTTCTGGATTTACTCACAATGGCTACAACACAAAGACCAGTGAAAACCTGAACTTCTCTCTGCACTGAACAGAGAAATCACAGAATCTTTTTCTTGCAGGAAGATAGTCATTAAATAGAATATAATGTATCACAATACGTCTGGGGAAATGTGAATTCCTATTCCTATGAAGACATAACAGGAAGTATAAAAGAAGAAATAATTTAAAGGAAAGGCAAGAACTATTGCTGTGAAATAATAGCACATGTTAAAGGAGAGAAAGTTATCCTTCTGAAAATACATATGGAAAAATGTCTGTATGAAGACAGTGTAAGTCAGGGACTGCCAGTGGGATATGCAAATAAAATGGCACGATGCCAAAGAGAATAGTCTGCAAAATTAGTACAAAGGCTCAGAGTACTGAGTGAAAGAAATAGTAGATCCAGATTGTCTATTGTCCAATAGAGTTCTATACTAAAGTAAATTATGTCTACTGAATGAATTTATTCAGTAGACTAACATTTGATTTGTGTGTATTTTGTTTGAAGGAAATTGCCAATGTTCTGCTAAGTTTACTATTAAACACAAGACAGAAGAAATTAGTATGGACACTAATGAAGAATGACCCCTTAACTCATTCATATGACAGTCTTCTGTCTACCTCCAGGTGTCAACCTATTTAACTTAAAAAAAGGCTGCAAAAAGAGGGATCTAGAGGTCCTCATTCATAAATCACAAAAAGGTAGCGACCAAGTTCAGCATGTTACAGAGAATGGAATGCTGGCCTTTATTCTTGAAGGAAATGGAGCCTAAAATTAAGCAAGTCTTGCTAAAACTATACAAGGCACTAGTGAGACCACAGTACAAAGAACAAAGATCAAAGAAAATTTACAGCCCAGGAACAGGCCCTTCGGCCCTCCAAGCCTGAGCCGATCCAAATCCACTGTCTAAACTTGTTGCCCAATTACTAAGCACCTTTATCCCTCTGCACCCCACCTACTCAAGCATCTGTCCAGACGCATTTTAAATGAATCTGCCATGCCTGCCTCTACTACCGCTGCAGGTAATGCGTTATAGACACCTACCATCCTCTGTGTAAAATACTTGCTGCGTGTATCTCCCTTAAACTTTTCACCTCTAACCTTGAAAGTGTGACCTCTCGTTATTGAACTGGTCCCCTTATTGAAGGGGAGATATATTGGCTATGGAAGCAGTCCAGAGCAAGTTCTCTAAATTGACAGAATGCCTGGAAGAAATTTCTCTCGAAAATTGAGTAGTTTGTGCTTGGAATTTTGAAGAATGAGAGGAGACTTTATTGAAACAGATAAGGTTCTTAAGGAACTTGACAGGGCATGGGAGGCATGAAGAGATTGCTCCCCTTGCGCGAGAGCCTAGAACCAGTAGGAATAATTGAGTAAGGAGTCCCTCATTTAAGGGATAAATGAGGAGGAGTTATCTTCCGCAGAGGGTAATGAATCTTTACTGCAGAGCTCTGTAGAAGCTGGAATGGTTAAGTATATTCAAGTTTGAGGTGAATAGATTTTTAAGTCAGGAAGAGAATTAAGGGTTATGCAGAAAAGGCAGAAAAATTATGAAATCAGCCTTAATCCCATGGAATGCTGCAGCAGGTTTAGTAGGCTGGATAGTCCTTTCCTAACCTTTGCAGATAGAATCTGGAGTAGGGACTATGCCATTGTTTACACAAATTAATTTTTCATCAAGATTAACAGACAGGAAAAAAAATACAACCAAGATATTTTCTTATTGATCCACTGCTTCGCCTTTCCATTCAGAAATAGAAGTTTCTTCCGGGAAGTAGCTAGTGAATCTTTTTATCATAACATCATCCCTTGCCATCAATTAAACAGCTGTGGAGTTTAGCAGAAATATTCCAGTGCAGAGAAGCTCATATAAGTATTACAGAAATTGGCATAGCAGCTAGAAATGCTTCAACATTAAAAAAATTACTAATGTTAATAGGCAAATACTTGTTATTCACTCATGTAGTTTCCTAGGACAATCCGAAGTACAATGATTAATCCTTGATTTTGGTTCTATTGTTTGATCACCTATCTTGTGTTTAGAATCCCTTGCCAACAGATATAACTCATCAATTGATCGGAAACAAGCATTCATCCTTCCATTCGCCTCTGTATCTTTGAACTGGAAAGACAATAGAAAAAAGAAAGGAATTGATCCTCACTGCACCTGCTCCCACTGACTTAGTTTGAAAGAAAAATTAGACTGATGTAACATAAGTGTTTAACCCAACACCAACTGTTTCACGTCACTGCTGATAGTGAAAGTCCATAATCTTCTGTGTGAAAGTAGGCCCTCCTAATTAATCTTGAATTGAGAAGAAAGGTAGGATTTTGTTGGGTATATTCCCCTTTTACATGGAGATTTGCATATTCCAAGCTTTAAAGTTTCAACAACTGCCACTAACGTTGGCCTATTGGTCACAGTATCTATGTTTGTGGGCAGACAGGCAGGATAGACCACTAAGTTCTCGGACCCTAGGGAAGGCAGAATGAAGGGTACAACTTTAATTAGAGTGTCTGTCATTTTGAGTTCATTCATAATTTTAAAACTATTTTTCAAAAGCAATAGAGATTTACATAGAAAAATGTTAGCCCAGTATTACAAATGCCAATAAAAAGATGCAGTATCCCACAGACGCCTTTTATTCATTAAATCCAATCCAAATGGAAAGGCAAAAAACCTAACATAGCAAGCATGGTAGAACACTGCCTTCTCATTTTTGGAACCTGAATTTTCATGGAGGGAGAGTAAAATGCAAGTCAGGCCTTTTTGCACCTTCAATCTCACTTTGTAATATACTTGTGTGACGTGGAAGCCAGGTCAAGCTCTAGGTGCAGTATTAGGTTCCCGAACGGGTACAGGTTTTGGTTCAGGCTAGGAAGAGATGCCAGGAATGGAAGGTGTTACTCCTGTTCTCTGCTCATTAAAAGGGCACGTAAAAGGTCTGCCCACAGACAACCCCAAGAGGCCATTGGAGGCGAACTGTGATCCTTATACCTAAAGTACTGTTGAGTTAGGCATTGGCAGAAATATTTTTGCCCCATGAGAGCTGGCTGCCCATTGACTGGATATCTTTTGAAAGGATTGACATCCATTGCTGTGATCATTATTCTAAGCCAATGGTGCCACTTCGACACATCCATCAAGGACTCTGCTACTTTTACTTCTGCTGCTTACCTCTGAAATGAACTGATTTTTAGAGAAGCATCCTGCAGCAACTCACACAGCTCTGCAAGTCACCTCAACAGGACTGTTCACTTTCTGCACCTTTTATTCAAATACAGACATGCTCACCATCTCATCTGTTCCAACACACTCCCCTTCACATGGTGCATGAACTGAGGATTCCCAGGCTTACCCCCTAAAGTGGCCACTAAGCAGGAAATGAATATGCCTGGAAGACCTCTGGACTTTACGGTCATTGCAATCTGACAGTTGGCTTGCCATCCATTGTAACACAATGCTTCAGTCATCAAAATTATCCTGGGCTAACCCTTTGCTCCCATGTCCAATACATAGTAGCACATGCCCTTCCTTACAGTACATCCCATCATGTCAATGACAAGGAAAGCCATGACAACCACATATACTGATTCATGTGCTGCTTGGCAGTTGAGGCAGAGCCTCAGGAATCATGGCTAGTTGACATCATGTATCCTCGTGGCTAGTTTTCTGCCTGTTTGTCCAATGTAATGTTTGTTACAGTTCTTGCAAGCTAGTTTGTAAATGACATTTCAACAACAAAACCTACAGACAAACCAACGGAACACCCATGGGATCTCCAATATCAAGGTTCTTAGCAGAGGCAGTCAAGCAGAGACTCTAAGAAAATGAACAGGAAATGACATGACCATGGGAAATGATGTCACCACAGGAAATGATGACACCAACCCAAGAATAGAAAGCAAGTCATACCACCAGTGCTTCATCCGGAGGCTCACAGATGATCTTACCTAGTATGGTGACGAAATGTCTGAAAACAAACCTTTCAGCTAAGCAGGCAAACCTACATCCTTAAACATGTAATTTTAAGGTTTTTAAACTTGCTACAACAAACAAAAATTGCATGTGTTCAGAAAAGCAGATTTGCTGCAGCTTGTATAATGGTGGTTCTGATGTCAGTGGATATACATGAGAAGTCGCAACCAAAAGCTTTTCCAACCCACAAAGGTCACACAAAGACAGCAGAGAGTCATGAAGGGTGTGGAAATCAGTCATTATAGGCAAGACCTTAAAGATTTCAGGTTTCTTGACCCCATTCCTACCTCCGTCAGGAGATGAAATTCTAGCCCCTTGACCTTATGAGTTTTACCTATTTTAACTGAATTCCAAATAACTGCGAAACAGAAATGTGCTCTCACTTAGCTCTAATTGCTATTTATTCAGGTAGACAATAAAATGACTACTGTGGAAACTTGTGGTAGTCATATTAATATAATGTACTTAAGTTATGGGAAAAGGCTCCATTCTGGAGAATGGACCAGAAATAATTCTACTAGTTTTAAAATAATGATGGACAAGGATAGAAAAGTTAAAGTTCTAACTTGGAGGAAGGCTAATTTTGATGGCATTAGGCAAGAACTTTCAAATGCTGGCTGGGGGCAGATGTTGGCAGGTAAAGGGATAACTGGAAAATGAGAAGCCTTCAAAACTGAGGTAACAAGAGTCCAGAGACAGTATATTCCTGTTAGGGTGAAAGGAAAGGGTGGTGGGGATAGGGAATGTTGGATGACTAGAGAAATTGAGGTTTTGGTTAAGAAAAAGAAGGAAGCATATGACAAGTATAGACAGGTGGGATTGAGTGAATCCTTGGAAGAGTATAAAGGCAGTAGGAGTATACTTAAGAGGGAAATCAGGATGGCAAAAAGTGTATGTGAGATAGCTTTGGCAAATAGGGTTAAGGATAACCCAAAGGGTTTTTAGAAATACATTAAGGACAAAACGATAACTAGGGAGAGAATAGGGCCCCTCACAGTTCAGCAAGGCAGTCTATGTGTGGAGCCACAGGAGATGGGGAGATATTAAACGAGTAGTTTGCATCAGTATTTACTGTGGAGGAAGACATGGGAGGTATAGAATGTGGGGAAACAGATGGTGACATCTTGAAAAACTTTCATATTATGTGGGGTGGTGGTGCTGGATGTCTTGAAACACAAAGGTGGATAAATTCCCAGGATCTGGTCAGGTATATCCTAAAACTCTGTGGGATGCTAGGGAAGTGATTGCCGGGCCCCTTGCTGAGATACTTCTATCAACAATAGTCACAGCTGAGGTGCCAGAAGACTGGAGATGGCTACCGTGGTGCCGTTATTTAAGAAGGGAGGTAAGAAAAAAACCAGGAAACTATAGTCCGGGAGCCTGACATCGGTCGTGGGCAAGTTGTTGGAGGGAATCCTGAGGGACAGGATGTACATGTAATTGGAAAGGCAAGGACGCATTAGGGAAAGTCAGCATGGCTTTGTGTGTGGGAGGTCATGTCTCACGAACTTGGGTGAGTTTTTTTGAAGAAGTAACAAAGAAGGTTGATGACAGCAGTGGATGTGATCTATTTGGACTTCAGTAAGGCAGTGATAAGGCTCCTCATGGGAGATTGGTTAGCAAGGTTAGATCTAGAGAAATATAGGGAAAACTTGCCATTTGGATACTGAACTGGCTTGAAGGTAGAAAACTGGAGGTGTCTGACTAGTCATGTACTATAAGGATTGGTGCTGGATCCACTACTTTTTGTCATTTATATAAATGATTTGAATGTGAACATGGGAGGTATAGTATATAAGTTTGCAGATGACACTAAAATTGGACATGCAGTTTTCAGCAAAGAAGGTTACCTCAGACTACATCAGGATCTTGATCAGATAGGCCAATAGGCTGAGGAGTAGCAGATGGAGTTTAAATTTGTTTATTGTGAGGTGCTACATTTTTGAAAAGCAAATCAGAGCAGGACTTATACACTGAATGGTAAGGTCCTAGGGAGTGTTGCTGAACATAGAGACCTTGGAGTGCAGGTTCATAGCTCCTGGAAAATAGAGTCACAGTAGCTAGAATAATGAAGTTGGCATTTGGTATTAGATTAGATTAGATTAGATTCCCTACAGTGAAAACAGGCCCTTCGGCCCAACAAGTGGAAAGCTGTTAATGTGACTCCCCTATTCAAAAAGGAAGGGATGGAAAAAGTGAGTAGCTATAGATCATTTAGGTTAACATCTATGTTGAAAATGTATTGGAATCAGGTATTAAAGTAGCAATAGCAGAACACTGGGAAAATCATAATCTAACCAAGCAGAGTCAACATGGTTTCATGAAAGGGAAATCATGTCTGACTAATTTATTACAGTTTTTTTTTTAAGAAGTCTCAACCAGAACACGCACGGGAAAGCCAGTAAATGTGTTATAATTGGACTTTAGATGGTATTTGACAAGGTACCTCACAAAAGGTTAAGTCATAAGATAAGAGCTCAGGGTACTGTTTGTAGTATATTTTTATAGATGGAGAATTGGCTAATGGGCAGGAAACAGCAAGAGGTCATCGAGGTTCTTTATCAGGTTGGTGACCTGTAACCAGTGGAGTTCCACAGGAACCTGTGCTGGGACTACTCCTGTTTCCAATATATACTGTTTACAATTAATGACTTGAAGGAAGTGAATGTACAGTAGCCAAATTTGCAGATGAGATTAAAATAGGTGGAAAGGCCAGTCATGAGATGGATACAAACAGTTTACAGAGAGATATTGATTGGTTAAGTAAGTGAGCAAAAAGTTGCCAAATGGAGCATAATGTGGGAAAATGCAAAGTTGTTCATTTTGGAAGAGAGAACAAAATAACAGAATATTATTTAAATGGAGAAAAACTGCAGAAAGCTGCAACACAAGGGATTTGGGGGTACCCATTCACAAAACACAAAGCGAGCACATGGGTGCAGCAGGTAATCAGGAAAACTAATGGAATGCCTATTTCAAGGTGGTGGGAGTATAAGAGTAGGGAAGTCTTCCTGTAACTGTACAACGTACTGGTGAGACCACATCTAGAGTGTTGTGAGCAGGTCTGGTTATTTAAGGAAAAATATCATTTCATTGTAAACAGTTCAGAGGTTCACGAAGATGATCCTTAGTATGAAGGGATTATTTTATAAGTAAAAGTTAGACAGGATGGGACTTTACTCAATGGAGTTTAGAAGAATGAGAGGTGATCTTATTGAAACATACAGGGACTTGACAGGTTAAATGCTGAGAGGATGTTGCCCCAAATGGGAGAGTCAAGGACCAGACTGCATAGTTTCAGAATAAATGGGCACCAACTTAAGACTGAGCTGAGAAAGAACTTCTTCTCTCAGAGAGATAAATACTTTTGGAACTCATTGCCAGAAAGAGCTTGGGGGAGGTGGGGGGTAAGAATCCTCACGTACATTTAAGGCTTCGATGGACAGAGATTTTTGATCAGTAGGTGAATCAAAGATTACGGGGAAAGGACAGCAAAAATGGATGTTAGGAATGTTGCATCAGCCATGATTCTATTGAGTGGTAGAGCAGCTCAAGGGACTGAATGGCCTTTTCCTATTCCTATTTCTCATGGACTTCGTCTTCCCATCACCAGTGCAAAATGTGAACAAAATGTTGGACGTCAAAAGAGAAGCATGTCCCCCCTTTTCAACACTCAAATTAAGCAGAATGCTTACATTAAAAATTCAAAATATTTTCCTCCGAACAGTCTCCTCTACTCTTTTCAGCTCTCAAATTACTTTGCTTCCCGTTTCAGACAAGAGGGAACAAGAATTTGTCCCTGACTCTTTGTGCCTCAACACTCAATGCCACTCAGCAGCTGTCTAACAGAAGACAAGTTGTTCAGACTTTGGGAATACTTTTCCTCTGAAATAATCTACTTCACTGCTATAAACTGTCATAGAAGCCTGGTTGACAATTTAGCAGAATACTCTATGACAACAAAAATAGATACAGCAGTGATGATTCAAATTTGATCCAAGCCTATCTTACTGCCGCTTCTATCCCAGAAAAACACATAATTAAATCATAACAATAACCTATACAGTTCCATTGTTAAACACCTGCATTATACTATGATCTTCAAATCAATTAGTTTTATTGACACAGCTCGAAAGAACATGATTGTAACAAACTTTAAGACATATTTGTCCACTATGCTGAAAAAATACAAAAAGCAAAACAAAAGATGTTTTATGCTTTAACTTAAAAAGTCTGCACAGAGATGCAAATCTTTTCTTCAAGCTGAAAATTCCCATTTACTCACCTTACCCACAACTTACAAGTAATTCACGAGCCCACCATTCTGAAAATCTTTTTCCACTCCTGACACAAATTGGAAGTGATGTAGTGACTGAAACACAACCTTTCAATAAATGCAGTGTTAGCAGCATGTCAGGAATACGTGACTGGAAATCTGAAGTGAATGATTTTAGTTTTTGTGACAAATGGAGCAGCTGGCATTGTTGACACTGTTGTAAGATAGGCAAGAGATGTTGGCGAGGCAATTTGCTTGAGCTTGCATAATTCGCAATTTTTTGTTCCATAGAAATTAGTTAATGCAAAAGAAGTTGATTTTAAACATAAAGAAATGAATTGCAATAAATTAGATTACTGGAGCAATTTATTAACAAAGTATTCAATTATTAAGACCATTGATTGAACTGTTCAAAGAAATGTGCCACGCTTCTTTTTATCATTGCTAAGTTATATGCAGTTTATCAATGGGCTCATTGTAAAGCAAAGCATTTAAACTGTTATGTTCTTTGGTTCTACAGCAGACATAATAACCTATTATATTACATATACAAGGAAACAGGAAATGCTGAAATTATTCAGGTCAAGCAACACTACAGATTGTGGAAAAGTATCCAATTGTTTTGAATACTTTGTTTTGAATGTAATTTTTAATAATAATATTCAATCTTTCAACAATTGGAGTATCAAGTCTCTAATTACCCAGGCATGTATTTTCATATCCCTTGAATTTTTGCAAGTCTGCCCTCAATAGTTTGCTCAGTACTTTTTCCCTTGTGATTATTTGAAGTTCCTCTCTTTGTCTAGTCTCTACATTACCTGTCACTATTGGGTTGGTATTGGTGCCTTCCATTGTGAAAACTGAAGCAAAATATTTATTCAGTGACTCTGCTCTTTCTGTTGTCCCCTATATTAACTCCCGGTCTCATCCTCCAACATTCGTTTTTGCTACTCTCTTCCCTTTTATATCCTGGAAAAAGTTTTGCTATCCATTTTCATATTTTGCACCAGTTTTCTTTCAAATGTCACCTTATCTATTTCTTTTTTAGTAACCTTATGTTGACCTTTAAAATATTCCCATCTTCTAGCCTGTCATTCACCTTTCCAATATGGTATTCCTTTTTTTTGTCTTTATATTAACTTGGACCATGGACTTTTTTTTAAACCGCCTCTTAGAATATTTCTTCCTTTCTGGAATATATTTCAGTTGGGAGCAATTGATTATCTCCTTAAACATCTTAAAAAAATGATTCCACCTTAGAAACACTCCACTGGACCCCTGCAGCCATGTTTCATTGACTTTGAATTACTCAAAATTAGAACTGGTCTCTCCTTAAGAGACTTTGTAGTTTTATAAGAAACTATTGATTATAATATCAACTCTCAAAAACAAAGAATTGCAGCCTTCCACCTATTTGTAGTGTATTGCACTACCTTTGTATCCCAATTCAAAAGTTCAATTCAATTATTTTTATTGCTTTTAATGAAGGGAATCTTTGAAAAGTATTTTATCTTGAAGAACAACTTGCATTCTAATCTTTCATAGATAGTCATCACTGTTACCATGGAGAGAATTTCTGTTCAACAGAGTGTTTTCCCTTATGTGGTAATACTTGTGTTATCTCCCATTACAAAGCTGAAGAATGCAACTGACTGTTATTTCTACTATTGTGTACCAACATTACATTCTTCAGGCACATCAGTGTCTGAGATAATATTAAGCTGTTAGACTATCACATAGAGGTGTGCTTCAGAAGACTTTCATGCCTCAGGTGACTTGAGGAAAGATGGAATGGGAGATCTTTATACCCTTAGGTTACATGCTATGATATCATAAGCATGTAACTGACATACTGAGTGCGAGACATAACACAGGTTTGTAAACTAGCTTAAACCACATGATTATTTCAGAGGTCCAACATCTCTTTACCCTTTCTATTACTTTCTATTTCTATTTGATCAGATATCTCTACTATCAATTTTGTCAAAAATACCAGAAGAAAATAAGGGCAAGGTGACAAATGTTTACTATTAATCTGCCTTACTCTGTTATCAAAGCTTTCATCATTGATGCAGACCATTCATCATTCCATGTGTTGTTCTTCGTTATCCTTCACAGGTTTCACAATATGCCTTCAGACCTCTGAACTCATTTGGTACATTTTTACTGCTTCTCACTATCATACAGCATAAAACAACAACTGGTTTTCACATTGTGTTTTTAATGCACAAAAAAAATTACCAGGGTCCTGTACTTCACAGTACCACTGTCAAAACAAATTTTGATATCAAGTCACATTTCAGGAAAGATGCCAAAAAGCTTGGTCAAAGAGCTACATTTTAAGTAGCCGGTGGGTTATGGGAGAGGAAAAGAGTGTGGAGGCCAAATGGAGAGAATTTCAGAATTTAGAGGCTTGGACAGCTGAAAGCATGTTTGCAAATATTTGAGTAATTAAACAGTAGATAGAAAAAGACCAGAATTAGATTAAAATGATAAAATGTAGAAAATTACATTTTTTCAGACTGAAAACTTTTCACAATCATTATTATTTCATGTCTGAACACAATAAAATTGTGTTTTCTTTCTGTACACCCTGGTGCTCTAAAAAAGCAACCTAGGAATTGCACTCCAGTCAAAACAATTCTACCTCCCATACAAAGCACTAGGGTCATTTTGTAGATTCTAACAAAGAGGCAATGACAGATGTTGTCTTTGATGTGCAATCACAGCATAGACCCTATCCAGATTAATTCCACCTTCCTGAAAGCAAAGTGGCTCTCCTTGCCTTCATTTAGGTCTTGATTGCCAGTTTCACAAGATACAACTAGGTGCCAGATTATTTACTAATTATACCTTTGGATGTGTCATAAATATATGGCCTCTTAAAAACAGGAGTTTCAGACAAATATTTGTTATATTAGAGCTGAAAAGCTTTGATCTCAAATGCCAAGTATGTTGAAAATATTATAATAAAAATATTCACAACTTGAAATTAAACATTCTTTTAGATTGATGTTTATCTTAACAGTTTGTTACCATTATTAGAAAAATACTTCCTATATATGTACAGGTTATTAAACTATAAAGGTCAGAGGAAGAGAGATCAGAATGTTTCTCTTATAATATTATTTCATTTATTCATTGTTTCAGATTTAGTAAGTCAATGTTGTTGAAAAAGTAAATAAGTATTTTGATTTGTTTAAAAATAAATATTATTTTTAACTTTTCAAACATCACAAACATATACTGTAATCAGTTATCGCCATAAAATAAGTTATTTTGAGGGCCAGCACTGCTAAAGATATTCAAGGAAAATCAAAAATATTTTGAGACCAAGCAAAACACATGGGCAGTCTTTTGGGCTCCCTCAGAGTCAGCACACTCATTCTATACACAATGTCCTGAGCTTTTATTTTGGAATGGAACTGAAAAGTCTGTATTTCATCTTCAAGTATTAATCACTCGAAAACTAATACATGCAGAAAGTACTCTTGAAAAACTGCAAATACCTCTGTATAGAACATCAGCACCAGTGATGATGAATGATCTTGGGTTAGTCTTTGAAATGTGCTCACAACCACTTCTCTAGTTTTTTGTATGTTTTGCCTTTACGAGTTCACCAACCTTTAAGAACTTATTGATACTAGTCACCAAGTTCCTCATGCACAGCTGTGAAAATTATAGAGGAGTGAGAATGGATATCAGAATGGATTGTGGGAGACTCCAGAACAAGACAACGATATTCTAAAATTAGGGGTTGCCTCTTCAAGATAGGGGAGAGGGGAGTTTTTTTTTCTCTCTGAGGGTTGTGCAACTTTGGAACATTCTGCCTCAGAAGGCAGTAAGAAGTCATCATTCTATATTGTACTCCATCCAACGAAAGGGATTAGCTTCCATCTGAGTATGGTTTGTCCAGCAGTATCTCATCTCAACTATGCATCATTGAGTTGTCAGCCTTGACAGTGAGGGTTGAAATCTGGAAACCAAATAGTCTACATCCAAGAAAGTAAAATCTTAGACAGCATGTCCATTCCGAACATTGCCTGCATTCAACTGAGATCAAGCATGGATTCTTCTGGTCAGAATAACTCAGTTATACAACAACAAACATCAGAGGAGCTGGGTTAGATATTAGAACAGCGCCACACAATATGTTAGCGAACAAGTCTGAACTTAACTTAAAATAGTGGGTGACATTTCCAGGTAATACATACTTAGCAGAGGCCAGGCATCCATCTTTCAGCTGTTATGTCTGCTCGGTGTGGTGATGCAAGAAAGAGGCTCCAGAACAGACAAGAAGAAAGAAACTGCAAGGAGGGGTGAGTGGAGATTAGAAAGCTACGGCAAGCATCAGGGAAAAGAGGGTGGTGAAAAGAGAGGAACACTGTAAGGGGGCAAGCAAGGCTGCAAGATACTAAGGGTCCCTGGACTCAAACATGAACTCTGTTTCCTCTCTACCTGATCATTTTTTTAAAAATAGCTCTTATGTAACTAATTTTCTGACTTAAAATTTATCACCTCAGTTTTCCAACTGCCATTTAGATTTGTCCCGGATTATTATATCTAAACTGACTCATGCCACAGGTATTAGACTGGTATGTTGCTGTCTGATTAATCGTTCTGCCTTTTTTGAACAGGGGTTGAATATTTACACTCTTCCGGTGCTCTTAAATTGCTTCTATATTCAAGGAGGAGTGGGAGATTACAGCTAGATCTTCTTCAGTGTCCCCGACACTTCCATCAGTAACTTAGAATTTATTTTATTTGGACTGACCTACTTTTCAAGTTTAAGAACTGACTATCTTTAAGTGCACCATTTATGTACTATTCTCCCACCTCACATTGCTGCACCTAATTCTTTACTGGTATATATGCAGTATCCTTGTCTTTACTGAAGACAGTTCAAAGGGCTCATTCAAAATTTTAGCTACACCCGATGCCTCCCCACATATTCTGCTTTTTAGTCCGTTGTCAGCCCTACTCTTTCTTTGACAACTTTTATCTTGTCATTTGTGTGTTTAAAATCTTTCTTGTTTTCCCTTATGGTTACCTGTTAATCTATTCCTATACTCTCTCTTTGCCCTTCTTATTCTCGTTTTAAGATCTGCTTTGCACTTAGATATTTCTTAAAATGGTTGATGTACATAACAGAGAGAAAGATAGGATTTTTTGGGTTTTGCTGCACAGTAAGACTTTCTAGTCTAATAAAAGAAGCAATGAAAAACCGCAAAGCTCAACATTACACTGGGCAGAATTGATTTTAAGCTCAACTGTCAGAGTCAATGTAAAACCGTGCGTATTTCACTTTGCTGTCTTCAAGTTATAACTTCAAAGGCCAAACCAAGTTAATTTCCTTGACTTTAATCTTCACATTCTAATACTGCTGGTTTGCTTCAAAAACCCACTTATGTCTAGCAGATCACATCATAATTAAAAGCCAGCAAATACAATATTTTGAGAACTGAAGACAGATCAATAAAAGGACATTATTAAATCCCTTAAGGATTGCTTGGTTCAAAAATTCAATCCCAATATTTTAATGCAATATGAAACAGCAGAACTTGGATCACAATGGTTCTGGCTTTTACAAACATTGCATTCAGTAGGTACTATACTTTGCCTTGCTTCTTGCAAAAATGTTTTTCAACAACTGAAACTCTATTACCTTGACATTAAAAATAAGACTTCCTACTAATACTAATGGAAAACTTCATACCACCTAAATCAATTAATCAATATTTTATCACATTTACTTTGCTACCCACCCACATAATGATTTCAAAGCTTCAGAAATTGTATTATGCTTTTCAAAGATTAATATCAGAAAAAAAAACTCTAATTTACTATGAATTTTCTGAACAGTTTGAGAAATTCCACTTGTATTGAAAGAAATGTTTGTATTTAAAATAGGCTTGTTCAGTTAAAAAGCCCACTCATTATAGCATGCGATTTAAAGTTTGAATACTTAGCTGAATAAGAAATAATATTCTCCACTATTTTAAAAAGGTGTTAAGCTGTGAATTCCTCCACAAAAATGATCATTTGCTGCATGCATATTAAATGTTAATAACTGACCACTGTAGCAAAATCTATAAATCCTTATCCATAAGACCATTGATATACCTTACTTGGCACCTCCCCATTATATATGAAACATAATGTTTAATAGAACATTGAGAGTCAGACCAAGGTCAACAGTCATCCTCGGCCAGTCTCAGGATGAAATAGATTTAAACAAGGAAATTACTCTTGATAGGACTGCTCCTTTAAGGCTATAAGACTTCCAGAAGTTTTCCATTTTGCACAACAATATCCTTGTTCATGACTGGAACATAGAATCATACTGCACAGAATACAATACTGAAGGACCCATTCAACATGTCATATTTGTGATGGCTTTTTGAAACAGCTGTTCAACTCAATCCCAACTCCAGTCTATCTCCATAACCTACGAATTAGTTATCTTCACATACATATCAAATTTAATTTTGAAAGTTTTATTTTACCTGCTTCTCCACCTTTCAGATAGTACATTCCAACTCATACCAATTGTCAGTGAAATAATTCTGCTTGTTCCCCATCTGGTTTTTTTGCCAAATATTTTGAATTAATAGCATTTGGTTACAAACTCACTTGCCAGACCTTCTCTTTACTTGTTCTATGAGGACAAATCCAAATTTTGAATACCTCTGTTTGTACCACCATTAATCTGCTGTGCTCAAAGAGGAATCCAAACTTCTCCAATCTTAGTAGATGATTCTCATCCCTCGTATCTTCCTGGTCAACCTCCTCTGAACGTTATACGTTCTTTCTGAAGTTTGCTTTGCAAAATTATGCATAACTGAAGGATAACCACTAATATTTAATGGCTCATTAAACTTCCTTGTTTTTATATTCAGTGCCTCTTATCATGTCGTCAATAATTGCCTAACTTTATTAACTACCTTATCAAATGTCCTACCACTTTCAATGATTTGTGAAAAGCTACCTCCAATTGTCAAAACTCCCTCGGGACTCAAGAAAATCTGCACACTGGGCCAGTGTGTGACCTCACATGCCATTTTGTCAGAGCAGCAACACTGGTCAAGTTTGCAGTGTAGTTTCTGAGGCATGCTGGAACCCATGTGTGGAGGTATGGAGGCAGTTTAGTTAGATAACGTGCCTCAGTTCCCAGTATAACTTCCAACTGCGTAGGAAAGCCTCATATTTCACCATCACCTCCCTCAGTACCCTCAACCACACCTCATTCCAGCCCATGCCCCTTCCTTTCACCCACGCCATTCCAGGCATCCTCCATTATCATCATTCACAAAATATGCACTGTATAAAATTGTCAAATTTTTGCAATATTTACAAGTCAGTGGAGAAAATAGTTTGTTTTTGCTATTTAATAAAGTCTTAATTATAGTGAAACAGTGAAAAGGATGCTTTTTGCATCTTATAATACTTGTGACAACAAATTACAAGGGACAATCTGCATTTTCAATTTCTTGAAACTGCCATTTATTCGCAGGTGAATATTTTCAGTACAGCAAGGTATTCCTTAGCTGTAGAAACACAGTTAAGCTTTGATAATGGCTACAGCTGTCTAAATGACAGAGTGTCTGGGAAAGAAGGAGCAGATGTTGCTAACTTTTATTTAAAGCAGTGTGTGTAAATCAATTTCAGGAAACAATTGGTTAATTTTTTTTAAATGTCAAAGCCATTTTCTTTTTTATATACATGTACCAGTCAGATCCACAAAATTACAGCACAGGCTGACAGGTCATTTTCTAACATTTCTCCATACCATTATTCTATTATAAAACCACAAGTAATATGTGTGAACAAGTATACAAAACAGGTCAATGTAACAGTCAACATATCTTTAAACTAATCCTTATTTATGAATCATTACAGTAAAATGAGGTCAAATTCCAACTCAGCACCCACTGACATTTGACCTCCTAAAAACACATTGCTTTTAACTCAAAGAATTGTCCAGACTCTCCAGCAGCCTTTCCATTTTCTTCATGAACTCACACATCTTCAATGGTTTGAATGGGCTTCAAAATGCCTACATTACCAGTGGAAAATGGCATGCAGGAGGAAATCTAATTTAAAGTGCCCCAAGACTGGTCAAGTTTGCCTTGTAGTTTCCAGGGTTAGCTGGAACCCATGAGGTGTGAGGGGATGGAAGCAGTTCGGTTAGATGTCCTGCCTCAGTTATCAGTGTGTGCTCCAAGTGTGTAGGAAAGCCCCACTTAAGATGGAGATCCCAAAGTCACAAAGAGACTGTGTGCATGCCTGATCTGGGAATGTGGAAGAAAATCAGATTTACTCTTAAAAAAAAATGTGGTTCGCTGCACACTTAAACATGCCTCTGCACCCAAATGCAAATTTGACTTTGGGTCTCTCTTGCCAATGCACTAGTGTCATTTTGATGATACTGCTTTAATATATTTTTTTCTCCCCAAATGCATTCATACTTGCCTGCAATAACTTGCACCTTCCATCTGTCTGCCCATTTCACCAATCTATAGCCTCCAAAAATCTACCATCTTGCTCACTTTTGCAACATTAACAATTTTTTTTTAATCATTCACAAACTATACTTCCCATACCTTCTAAAGTCCATTGAATACAGGCGCAGAGTTCCTCATGCATTTTGGAAAGGCAAATCAGAGCAGGACCTATACGCTTAATGGTAAGGTCCTAGGGAGTGTTGCTGAACAAAGAGACCTTGGAGTGCAGGTTCAAAGTTCCTTGAAAGTAGAATCGCAGGTAGATAGGATAGTGAAGGTGGTGTTTGGTATGCTTTCCTTTATTGGTCAGAGTATTGAGTACAGGAGTTGGGAGGTCGTGATGCAGCTGTACAAGACACTTGTTAGGCCACTGTTGGAATATTGCGTGCAATTCTGGTCTCCTTCCTATCGGAAAGATGTTGTGAAACTTGAAAGGGTTCAGAAATGAGTTACAAGGATGTTCCCAGGGTTGGAGGATTTGAGCTATAGGGAGAGGCTGAATAGGCTGGGGCTGTTTCCCCTGAAACGTCAGAGACTGAGAGGTAACCTTGTAGAGGCTTATAAAATCAAGAGGGGCATGAGTATGGTAAATAGACAAGGTCTTTTCCCTGGGTTGGGAGTCCAGAACTGGAGGGAATAGGTTTAGGGTGAGAGGGGAAAGATTCAAACGTACCTAAGGGGTAACTTTTTCATGCAGAGTGTGGTACATGTATGTGCTGCCAGAGGAAGTGGAGGCTGGTACAATTGCAACATTTAAAATGTATCTGGATGGGTGTATGAATAGGAAGGGTTTAGAGGAAAATGGGTCAAGTGGTCTGAACAAAGCCTTATACAGCCTCAGAAGTACATCCCTGTTTTTATATTCATGTCCTCTCAAAATAAATGCCAACACTGTATTTGCCTTCCTAACTACTGACTCAACCTGAAAGTTTACCTTGACAGAATCCTGGACGAGAACACCCAAGTCCCTTTGCACTTCAGATTTATGAACTTTCTCCCCATTTAGAAAATAGTACATGCCTCTATTCTTCCAACCAAAGTGAATGACATCACACCTTCCCACATTGTACTCCATCTGCCACTTCTTTGTCCACTCTCCAAACCTGTCTAAATCCTTCTGCAGCCTCCCCACCTTCTCAATACTACCTGTCCCTCTAACTATCTTTGTATCATCTGCAAACTTAGCCAGAATGCCCTCAGTTCCTTCATCAAGATCAGTAATGTATAAAATGAAAAGTTGTGATCCCAATACTGACCCTTGTGGAACACCATTAGTCACTAGCTGCCATCCTGAGAAGGACCCTTTTATTCCCACACTCTCGTTTTCTGCCAGATGGTCAATCTTCTATCCTTGCTAGTACCTTGCCTCTAACACCATGGGCCCTTACCTTACTCAGAAGCCTCCAGAGCAGCATCTTGTCAAAGGCCTTCTGAAAGTCCAAATAGATAACATCTACTAGCATCCCCTGGTCTAATTTGCTCGTTACCTCTTCAAAACATTCCAGCAGATTTCAGGCATGACCTCCCCTTGATGAAACCATACTGACTTTGCCCTATTTTACCATGCACTTCCAAGTATTCAGAAATCTCATCCTTCACAACAGACTCCAAAAACTTACCAACAACCAAGGTCAGGTTAATCAGCCTGTAATTTCCTGTCTTTTGCCTTACTCCTTTTTTAATTGGGGGGGGGGGGTCAAGTTAGCAATTATCCAGTCCTCCGTGACCATCCCTGATACCAGTGATTCCAGAAAGATCATCACTAATGCCTCCACTAACTCTTCAGCTATCTCCTTCAGAACTCTGGGGTGCAGTCCATCTGGTGGAGGTGATTTATTCACCTTCAGACCTTTTGGGTTTTTTTTAAAAAGCATCTTCTCCTTGGAAATGGCCACCATACTCTCTTCTGTCCCCCGATTCTCTTAATGTTTGGGATGTTACTCATGTCTTCCACAAAGTACTTGTTCAGTTCCTCCTTTGTTCCCCATTACTCCTTCTCCAGCATCATTTTCTAGCAGCTCAGTGTCCACTTTTGTCTCTCTTTTGCCCTTTATATATCTCAAAGAAACTTTTGCAACCTTCTTTTATATGATTAGCAAGCTTACCCTCATATTTAATCTTCTTTGTCCTTATTTCTTTTCTCGTTGTCCTCTGTTAGTCTTTATAGGCTTACCAATCTTTTGGCTTCTCATTGCCCTTCGCCACATTATATGCTTTCTCTTTTGCTTTTATGCTGTCCCTGACTTCCCTGGTCAGCAATGGTTCTCTCAGGCTCTCTTTAAAAAGCTTCTTTGTCCTCAGGATGAACTTTTAGCGTTGAGTTCAGGTTGAAGATCATTCACCTTCTTATTGAATGATGGACTAGCCTTGAGAGACTATATCGTGTATCCATGTGCCTTTTTCTGATGTTCTTTGTCAATCTCTTTTGAAACCTCCACATTGCTTTCATATCCCTTCTATAGCACAAAACTTCGCACAGTACTCCTGAGTATGAGAAAGTGAGGACTGCAGATGCTGGAGATCAGAGTCAAAGAGTGTGGTGCTGGAAAAGCATAGCAGGTCAGGCAGCATCCGAAGAGCAGGAGAGTAGACGTTTCGGGCATAAGCCCTTCATCAGGAATGTGGGGGTGGGTGGGGGGTGTGCCCACCAAGGGGACTGAAAGATAAATAGGAAGGGGATGGGGTGGCAAGAAGTAGCTTGGAAGGCAACAGGTGGATGCAGGTGGGGGATAATGGTGATAGTTTGGAGCAGAGTCTGAGCTAACAAAGTTCAATACAAATTCAACCTAACCTCAGTTTTTAAATTCTGTATAGCTTTGAGAGAGGAAATATCTTTGTGCTTAGTTTGTTATTTATGGTATTAAATGTCACATGCACTATCTTCTTTCATGAAATACATTTTCACTTTGTACATATTGATACAAGATTTTTAGATTCCCCTTTACAATACCCGCTAATCCTCTCACATTCTATCTCCGGCCTTGCATTTAATTTTTCAAATGCCCCTGCACATTGCATATTCTGACTGTATCTTTATTATTATTTTCTATACCTGACATTGGCTTTATAACCATCCTTTTTCAACACAGTCCTGGAACCTGAAGTTTCTTTCAGTGGGAGGGGTGTGTCCAAAACAATTCATTTAAGCAAGATTAATTGACCTGTACAGTAAGTTAGAATGTTGCCGAAATCTAAATTCTGTACTTAAGGAAATCTTCCTGTTCATACAGCTCTACTTGAAATATTGCATTACATTATATAAGGTAACATAATCTTACAAATCAATAAAGCCCTGAACACTTGCATATTCCCAGGTCTTCAATGATGGTTTCTGTTCTGCTGCAGTTATTAACGAAAGGGAGAAGCACATCCTCCTAACAGTAATGCTTTCAACTGTAAAACTGATTATTCATTTCTAATTCTGATTGATATCACCAGTGCAAAAGAACTTTGTCTCTGACATGTTTGGAAATGCTGCTGCTTGATTAAGAAATGAAATTCAAGGTTTGTGTGTATTGACCAGATAATTTCTCTTGTTTTAAGAATTCCACTGGTACAGCACATCTAATGAGGTACGATAACATCAATCTTAAAGACTACAAACCAGCAGTGTTTACTTCAGTCTAACTCCTTAGAGAATTATACAGACCTTCAGATGCATAATTTAATGCGAACAGGTTTCTAATGAGTATCAAAACAGTGGTGGGCGGAGGACACCTTCATTTCAAATCAAATGAAAACTTATTCTGCTTTCCTAATGTTTACATAATGCAGCCTAATATCAAACTAATTTTACGGTGATAGTGAGTGGTTCATTTCATTTCACATTTTACAGCTGAGATAGACTAAAGACAAATTTCTCCTGGAAAGTGAAGCAGTCGTGTGCCATTCATAGGGCGGCATGGTAGCTCAGTGGTCAGCATTGCTGCCTCACAGCACCAAGGACCTGGGTTCGATTCCCGCCTGTCTGTGTTAAGTTTGCACATTTTCCCTGTGTCTGCGTGGGTTTCCTCCAACAATCCAAAGATGTGTAGGTCAGGTGAATTGGCCATGCTAAATTGCCTATAATGTTAAGTGTGTTAGTCAGAGGTAAATATAGGTTAGGGGAATGGGTTTGGGTGGGTTTCTCTTCGTAAGGGCAGTGTGGACCTGTTGGGCAGTAGGGCCTGTTTCCACACTGTAGAGAATCTAATCTAATTATACAAATACAGCAAGTTATAATCTGAAATGTAACATATTAGGCATGATTAATTTTAACTTTTGCATCAAAATACAATTGTGGTTCTCATTGCTAAGCCACATTCAAAGTTAGGTCATTTGTTTTAACTGGATTACTTTTATAGTCTTCTTTATAATGTTGTCCTTTTACACATACTCCACCACAGGAGTTGCAAAACCTGCGCCCATACCTCCCGCCTCACCTCCGTCCAAGGCCCCAAAGGAGCCTTCCACATCCATCAGAGTTTTACCTGCATTTCCACACATGACATTTACTCTATCTGTTGTTCCCAATGCAGTCTCCTCTAAACTGGAGAGATAGGATGCCTACTTGCCCAGCACGAACATCTCTGAGACATCCGCACCAACTAACCCCACCACCCCGTGGCCAAACACTTCAACTACCCCTCCCACTCAGTCAGGGACATGCAGGTCCTGGGCCTCCTCCATCGCCACTCCCTTGCCACCTGGCGTCCCCCCACCCCACCTTATCCCAGTTCCAACCTTCCAACTTGGCACCACCCTCATGACCTGTCGTTCATGTCCTACCCAGGCCCACCGCCCTCCCATTTGTCTCACCACTCCCTCAGCTCACAGCCTCATTCCTGATGAAGGGTCTTTGCTCAAAACGCTGATTCTCCTGCTCCTCAGGTGCTGCATGACCACACACACAACTATAATTTCCAGCATCTGCAGTCCACACTTCTGCCTACATAATAGAAACCTAGAATGTCCTGATGGAAACAATATGTTTAGCACTGAGATATCTAAATCCCATACTTGTACAGAAAAAAACGTAGTAATTCTGACAGCCATCATTAATGTCATACATACATGTAATAAAACGCAACTATAACAAAATATAAAGGTAAAGTTTTGACCTACCGCGAAAAGTGACCCCTGATGGATACATGCACCTGGAGAAAGGAAACAGGAAGTCAGTTCATTGATAAAGAATTGTTTTAATTATGGAAACTGATAAAATAGCTCAATTCTAATATTCATCAAGTAATGCATATGCTATCAATTTTTGTCATTTTTAGAATTGTTTCCTGTATTATACTGAAATAAGAGAGAAGAAAGAGCACCTACTGCTCAGATGGCTCACTGGGGAAATGTACATGGCCAGAGAAACATATTATCCCTGCCCTGTGCTGAGTTATCTCATTGCAAACAGAATATTCCTAATACTACAATTAGCCTCTAATATCCATTAACAAAAAACGAAAGACAAAATATTTTGGGGCTCTCGCTGCGAAATTCTCTGTGCTTCCAGAAACATACACATCTGCACATCAAGCGAAATCAAGATGGCTCAAATACTGTTCCCTCAAGACAACAACTACATTTATATTGCACTTTTTGTTGAAGTAATATCTCCCAAGAGGTTGAAAATAAGTAGAACACAATATATTAACAGTAGGGCAATGAAGTGAGCCTTAGGATTATCTTAAATTTCCAACAGTTGAGTAATATACATGTTTGCCCACAAAAGATCTCTGTGTTGCACATTTCACCATTCCAAACATTAATTCTAACTTAGATGCAAAGAACATGAAGCATTCAGCAAGTGACTTCATTAACTCAACTGAATACAATGCCTTAACCAGAGTCAATTTGCCAAAACTAAACTATGAATGTAAACTTGCAATGAGTATCAAGACACAAAACAAGAGCTTCTTTAAATACATAAAAGGAAGAAAGATGCCAAAATGCACATGGTCCCTTCGAGAATAAGGCTGGGGAAATAATAATGAATAGGGTTAAAAGGGCTGATGAAGGGCTTTTGCCCGAAACGTCGATTTTCCTGCTCCTCGGATGCTGCCTGACCTGCTGTGCTTTTCCAGCACCACTCTAATCTAAAATAATAATGGATAGCCAGGAAATGATACAGGAGTTGTTTCAATACATTGCACCAGTTTGCACAGTAGAAGACACCCTGGATCCTGGATGGGACACACCCTAGAATATTAAAGAAAGTATCAACAGAGATATAATGGATGCACTGGTAGTCATCCTCTGGGAATCCTTAAATTCTGGAGAAGTTGCAAAGGATTGGAAAACTGGCAAGGCAACACTGAAGAAGGGCTTATGCCCGAAACGTCGATTCTCCTGTTCCTCGGATGCTGCCTGGCCTGCTGTGTTTTTCCAGCACGACATTTTTCAATTCTGGTACTCCAGCATCTGCAGTCCCCACTTTCTCCTAACACTTTGTTATAGTCTATTATAAAGAACTAACAGCAGAACGTTTAGAAATGCGTAATATGATCAAGCAGTCAGCACGGTTTAATGAAGGGGAAAGTCGTACCAGACGAATTTATTAGAATTCCTTGAGGTGGTATGAAGCAGGACAGATAAAGGGGAAGTAGTGGATGCAATACATTTGGATTTTCAGAAAGTGTTTGATAATGTTTCATACATTACTTTACTTAATAGAATAAGAACCCATGGGATTGGAAGTAGAATTTAACATGTTTAGAGGATTAGCTGATTAATGGGAGTCAGAGAGTTGGGATAAGAGGAGAATTTTCAGGATGGTAAATTGGAATTAGTGGTGTGTCACAGGAATGAGTGTTGGGGCCACAATTAATTACAATATATCTATCCATAACTTGGTTGAGGAATGTGAATGGACAACAGCAATATTTGTAGATGGCACAAAAATAGTGGGGAGGCAAATGGTGAGGATGACATAGAGTCTCCAAGGAACACAGCCAAGTTAAGTGAGTGGGTAAAAACTTGGCAGATGGAATATATTGTAACGAAATAGGAGTTTGGCACTTTGGCAGGAAGAATAGAGGACCTGAATATTATTTAAATGGAGAAAGACCACAGAGAGCTAAGAAATAGAAGTAATTGGGAGTCTTTGTCGTGAATCAGAAAAGCTTGCATTCAAGTTCAGTAGATAATAGGGAAGGCAAATAGAATGTTGACCTTTATTTCAAAGAGAATGGAGGGAGGTCCTTCTAAATGTATGCAAGGCAGTAATCCAAGTACAACTGGAATACCATGAACTATTTTGGGCCGCTTATCTCAGGAAGGATATACTGGCATTGGAACAGCCCAGAGAAGGATCACTCAGCTGATATTAGGTAAGGAGGCACCATCTTATCGGGAGAGGTTGAGTAGATTGGGCCTGAACTTGTTGGATATAGAAGAATAAGACCTTATTGAAACATACAAGATTCTAAGCGGACTTGATAGGATAGATGTGAGAAGATTATTTCCCTTGTGGGCTCATTTAGAAACAGAGAGTGTAATCTCAGAGTAATGGGGACATGCATTCCGGACAGAAAGGTGGCGATATTTTGCCTCCTCAGAGGAATGAATCGATGGAATTCTTTACCAGAGAGGGCTGTTGATATTGTGTCATTAAGTATATTTAAGGTTGAGATAGATAGACTTTCAATCAGTAAGGGAAATGAAAGCTATGGGGACAAAACAGGAAAGTTGAGTTGAAGATTGTCAGGTCAGCCACAATCTCATTGAATGGCATAGCAGACTAGATGGACTGTATGGCCAAACTTCTGCTCCTATGACTTATGTCAATCAATCAGCACCCTTTTCTTATGCAACTAAGTTATTGTTCCCATGGCAATTTTGTACTTCTGGGTCAATCTTGATGAGTGCAAGACTAAAAGCTTCGAACAACCATTCAGTCTTAATAATTATGACTTGATTCATCACTAAAAATCCAGCTAAGCCTCATTCAACAAAACATAAAATTTTCCAAATGTTTTATAGAAATTAACAGTGCATGTGGAATGTTACATAATTTCATTAATTTATTATTAATTTCTCTCTGCAAGGATTTTCTGCAAGAAAATCACTAAAATTTAGGAATAAAAGTGGTGATTATGCAATTCAGCAAGGACATGTCGCAGTAGGCAGGACATGTGCAGAACTCAGCTCCTGTGATACATTCCTGGCAGGTCCCAGTGACAGATCCAAAGTATCCCATTGCACCTTCACTCTGCAAATCTGCACAATGTCAGATTCTATGTGCATAGATGATAGAACTGAAAGAAGTCCAGTTTTTGAACTTGATTAATAGCCTAAAACATTTTGAAAGCAAACTGACATCTTCGTATGATACTCTCAAACATTACTGGTTTGACTGATTTCAGATTAGGCACCATGGGTGCACTATGTATTACCATCAGCTCCTCAACCTGGAGTAAATTAAAAAAGGTAAAAAAAAAACTCAAGATTCCAGCCCCTGAAGAGTGCATTTGTCTGGATACTGGATGAAAGTAGGATCTGACTGATTCATGTCCTCCACATTTGGCAACAGTCCATTGCAGTTGTGTAGTCATGATTATAAGGTGACCAAAGTTGACAAATGAATATTCAAGGGTACACAACATTTTGAAAAGATACAGAGATGAGAAAAGGAGGAGAAGCAGACCTGTTAGTAAAAGATTACATTTGGACTGTGACAAGAAAGGAATTTACCTGAGAACATAAGAAAGCAGAATCAAAAAAGGCAGATATGAGAAAGTGAGTGTCAGGAAATGCTGATGAGATTTGTTAATGCGCCCCAAAACAGTTGTTGTACCATTGTTGAGAAATAAGCAGGATATCATTGGAATTTCAACAAAAGCGATGCATTACTACAAAGGACTTGAATCATTACAAACTGCTGTGCTCAAAGCAGCAAAGGTGGTATGAAAGCTGAGTTTGTAAAACATTTTCTGGCTGGTTCTTGGAACAATAACTGGATAAACCAATGAGTTATAAAGCTATTGTTGATCCAGTATTGTAAAATGAGTTAGGGATAACTTTAATCTTATAGTTAAGGACCCACTGGAAAACGGTAACACAGAATTCAGCAGTACTGAGCCTAAGTCTGGAACTGACATACTCCAGACTTAATAAAAACCTTAAACAAAACAAACTACACACATATAAGGCAAGAGATGGCTACAGTTGACTAGGTAAATAAAATGAAAGGGTATGGCTATAAATGAGGTGGGAAGCACGCAAAGAAACAAATGTTCAACAGAAATGCATTCCATTAGAAAACAAAGGGAAGATTTATCATGGCTTACCAAAGTAGTTAAGAATAACATTCAAGAGACTTATAATCTTGCAAAGAATAGAAGTAAGCCTGATTATTTTCTTTCTTGAAGAAACCAACAATGAATGACCAAAAAGCTTAAGCAAAAATATGAGGTAAATTATAGTAAACTAGCTTGGAAGGGAAAAGCAGATTTTAAGAGATTTTTCAATACATGGAAAACAAAGTAGCTAAATATTAACATTGGGCTGAATTCTACAAGAAATTGGCCAAGTGTGAATTTTGCTGAGTTCATGGAGATTTCTCTCCATGAAAGCTAGCAAAATTTCTGACACTATTTTCCAAAAGTCACCTCATTACCCATCTACCATGCCTCTGTGGCACCCCAGTGGTCCTTTCCTCTCAAAATAGGTGGAAGTACTTACCACAGCTGGGACCTATTGGGATTCCTGGTGCTGGTGCCATACTTAAAATGCAATTGTTCACCATGCAAGGGAGCGTCAGTCCAGTGCTGCCCTGCACTCTTTATGGACATGTCGGACAGAGGGAAACAGATAGCCTTTTTTGTGAGCAGAAGCTGGAGGTCCTCAAGGATGAAATGATGCAGGCAAGAACTGTCACTTCCCCCAGGACTAGCAAAGACGACCACTCCCAGCTTAGTCCAAGATTCCCCCCCTGGTCAATACAGTATCCACACTCCAAAGGATCAACTGGCACTGCAGTAACAAGGTCAATGACCTTCTCACCTCCATGCAGATAAATGCTCCCATCATCTCTCTGCAACCTCACATCCATCCTCTGCCATTGCCTTCACATTCCATCAAGACTCATGGTCCCCTACTCTAATTATCATATGCAACTTCTTCCCTCACTTGCTCTCACCAACCCCAGCACCACCCGCCACTCTAACTCTGCATCAACTCTGTGCTGCCAACTCAATCCCTCATGACAGTGCACCTGTATCAATACTAACAATTTAGCCAGCTCCATTCATTTCACACAATCCCTCCCTTTGCCCCAGTTATATAAGAAAACAACCTGCAATAGGGCACCAGCTATTGAGCAACAGGTGAAATAGCAACCCTGACCTCACTCTTGGTTCCCCTGCCTCACAAGGAGACAGGATTGGAAGAGGAATCACACTCAGGGCTCTCAGGAGGCTCCAGAGTTGGCCAGCTTTTCCATCTACAACCTAACACCCTCAGCACTGTGGCAGTTCAATCTGAGGATGATGTACCAACCTGTAGGGAGGACACACTCAGCAAGTCCACACCTTCTACCAACAAATATTCTTGAATTTGCTTGACCAAAATTGGAAGATTAACAGGCTCCACAGTCGGGCAGTTTCCCTCTACCTTAGTTGGGGACCGTGGGACTGCCCTGAAACATACTGAGAAGGAAAAGAAGACAAGCACCTTCTGAGAGCCCATGGTTGTACTGATGAAGCTTCATTGTAGATGCATTCTTAGATTTGTAAATAAATGTTCAATTGCCATCATCAGCTATGAGAGTGAATGTCTTTCCAGCTACAAATACAACAGTGAAGGTACAAAGTTATACCATCTGATATGTTATGGCCCAAAGTGGAAAGTGAGTAACTCCTGCATCATGTTACTGTCGCGACAGATACTAACAGACCCAATGAGTTTCTCCAGCGTTTCATGATTTAGAGATTTCCAGCATCTCCAGTATTTTGCTTTTATTTGACCATTTACTTCACTGTTCCTCTCCCCATTTTACTCCCTGAGCCCAAGGCATGTCAAACCATCATGCCAGGCAAAGTTGTGCACTGTTAAAACCAAGGTTCTGTTTACTGTGAATGACATCCCCCACCAACATTTCCATTGTTTCTGCACGTTACAAGAATTATTATTTATTACAAGTAATTAGAAATTACCTAAAGGTAACAGTAAAAACCATCAGCATATAAATCTACAAATTAAAAATCTAATCCCCTTTACAAACTCCCCCTTACACACACACGCACAGAGAAATACATTATGGGTGAAGAGAAACTGAAAAGGTTCATTGGTTCCTCTTGCCAAGTTGTGAGATGATCCCTATGATGGTCAGAATGTTGATTCTCAGTCACTTTTCTTTGTGTCTCAGCAAACTAGCAGATGCTTTCAATGTGGTTGATGCGCTCCTAAAATGTCTTTGACATATCATCTTCAATCATAGTTTACAATGATTGCTGAAGGAAAATTAAACTGGTTTTCTTCAGGTTAAAAATGGGTTTTGACAGCAGAGAGAGAGCTCCTGTGTTGGTGGAGATCATATCATTTCTCCATATTTCATTCCAGCCCCAAATTGTTCAGTCAACTAAGCACTGATCACATGGTCACTAGCAGGCAAAATGATTTTGTCATTGATATAGGAACATAGGAACAAGAGTAAGTCATTCAGCCCCTTGAACCTGCTCTGCCATTCAATGAGATCATGGCTCCTGCATTGAAGTAGGTGCAAAGACTCAAAGTGCTATCAGAGCACCCTGATCAAATCCATGACATCAGAGTCTGTACCAGCACACAAACAAAACTTTGAGTGCACTCCAAAATGAAGCACTGAAGCACAGAATCATATTGTAAGTGAATCGGAGATGTGCCACGATGGTGCAGTGGAGCTGGTGGTGTCCAATGTCAACATTTGTGGATGGAGATGCATGTGGTTGTTATCCATGGAACGTGCCACAAACTTTTGGTGTCTGTTTTCAAAGGAGGAGGGCTGGAGGAGCAAGTGGTAAGCTAGGGTCACCAGATAATCATTCTGACTTCCATGTTGGGAACGGTCACCTCGTTTTTCGCTAAGCCTTGGGAGAATGGGTAATCCATCACATGGGGATGCAGTATCAGAATAAGGACCAATTATTTCCAGAGATGAGGAGAGATTTATTAAATCAAAAGGCATGAACACTTGGAATACTCCAGAGGCTTATGAATGCTCTGTTGCTCAATGTATTTATAATTGAGACACTCAGATTTCTAATTCCTCAGGGAATCTCAAGATACGGGGAGTGGGCAGGAAAGTGGAGTTGATGCTGAAGATCAGCCTTGACCACATTGAATGATGAAACAGGCTCAAGGAACTAATCCTGCTACTTTTTTCTTATGTTCTTCGGGAACATGCGAATACAATAGTCACTTGGCTGGGCTTGTTTGGTAATGCAGACACCAAAGGAACAGTACCCCAGCAGAAACCAATATATTCGGGTGCTAAAGGTCAAAACTGGAAACAAATGGTCAAGGCATCTTCATAAATACAACTACTGACACAAATGTAAAAACCTATACTGAAACTTTATAAAACTCTGGCTCAGCTTCAACTGGAGTATTGTGTCCATTTCTGGTTACCATAAAACAGGAACGATACAACAATCATTAAACTGTGACAAAGCTGATTTATTGGAACAATTCTGAGGATGAAGAACTTTATTGACAAAATTAGATTTGAGAAGCTGGACTTAGAGTCATAAAACTGTACAACATGGAAATAGACACTTCAGTCCAACTCATTCATACCAACCAGATATTTTTAATTAATCTAGTCCCATTTGCCACCATTTGACCCATATCCCTCTAAACCCTTCCTTATTCATGTATCCATCCAGATGCCTTTTAAATGTTCTAATTCTACCAGCCTCCACCACTTACTCTGGCAGCACATTCCATACGCGCACTACACTGTGTCAAAAGTTGCCCCTTAGGTCCCTTTTAAATCTTATCCCTCTCTTCTGAAACCTATTCCTCTAGTTTTGGACTCCCCCACTCCAGGGAAAAAGACCTTGACTATTTACCCTATCCACGCCCCTCATGATTTTACAAATCTCTATTGTCACCCCTCAGCCTCCGATACTCCAGGGGAAATAACCCCAATCTATTCTTCTGTCTGTAGCTCAAACCCTCCAACATGGTAACTTCCTTGTAAATCTTTTCTGAACCCTTTCAAGTTTCACAACATCCTTCCTATAGCCGGGAGACTAATGTTGCATGCAATATTCCAATAATGGCCTAACCAATGTCCTGTACAGCCACTACATGACCTCCCAACTCCTTTACTTAATGCACTGACCAATAAAGGCAAGCATACCAAATGCCTTCTTCACTATTCTGTCTGCCAGGGACTCTACTTTCAAGGAACTATAAACCTGCACTCCAAGGTCTCTTTGTTCAGCAACTTCCCCAGGATCTTACCATTAAGTATCTAAGTCCTGCCCTATTTTGCCTTTCCAAAATGCAGTACCTCGCATTTATTTAAATTAAACTCCATTCGCCAAATGTGGGCTCATTGGCCCATTTGATCAAGGTCATGTTGTGCTCCAAGGTAACCTTCTTCGCTGTTCACTACACCTCCAATTTTGGTGTTATCTGCAAACTTACTAACTATTCCTCCTACATTCACATCCAAGTCAATGACAAAAAGCAATGGACCCAGCACCAATCTTTGTGGCCCACCACTGGTCACAGGCCTCCAGTCTGAAAGGCAACCTTCTACCACCACCCTCTCTTCTAGCTTCAAGCCACTTCTGTATCCCAAAAGCTAGTTGCCCCTCTATTCCATGTGATCTAACCTTGCTAACCAGGTCTCCAAAGAGGAACTTTGTAGAATGGCTTATTCAAGTCTACACAGACCACGTCCACTGCTCTGCCCTCATCAATCCTCTTTGTTACTTTTTCAAAACACTCAGTCAAATTAGTAAGACACAATTTCTCAAGCAGTAAGCCATGTTGACTATCCCTAATTAGTTCATGCCTTTCCAAACACATGTAAATCCTGTTCCTCAGGATTCCCTCCAACAACTTACCCCTTCATTATCGATGTCAGGCTCACCAGTCGATAGTTTGCTGGCTTTTCCTTATCATCCTTCTTAAATAGTAGCACCACATTAGCTAACCTCCAGATTTCTGGCACCTCACCTGTGGCCATCAATAACACAAATAACTCAATAATGTGCCCAGCAATCTCTTCTCTAGTTTCCTATACAATTCTAGAGTATACCTAATCAGCTCCTGGGGTTTAACCACTTTTATGCATTTTAAGAGGTCCAGCACCTCCTTCTCTGTAATATAGACATTTTTCAAAATGGCACACTTTATTTCCCCACGTTCACTATCTTCCATATCCTTCACCACAGTAAACACTGATGCAAAATACTAGTTTAGTACCTCCCCCATCTCCTGCGGTTCCACACACAGGCAGCCTTGCTAATCTTTAAGAGGCCCTATTCTCTACATTGTTTTTTTTTAAATCTTTAATCTACTTGTAGAATCCCTTTGGATTCTCATTAACCCTATTTGCCAAAGCTATCTCATGTCCCCTTTTTGCTCTCATGATTTCCCTCTTAAGGATACACCTATTATCTTTATATTCTTCTAGGGATTCACTTGATCTCTGTTGTCGACATCTGATATATGTTTCCTTCTTATTCTTAATCAAAACCTCAGTTTCTCTAGTCATCCAGCATTCAGCATTACCAGCCTTGCCCTTCACCCTAACTGGAACATACTGTCTCTGGACTTGTTATCTAATTTTTCGTTAAGGCTTCCCTTTACCCATGAACCACCACACCTTCCCCAGTATCCCCCCACCGACCTAATGTTTGAACATTCTTGCCTAATACCGTCAAAATTGGCCTTCCTCCAATTTAGAACTTCAACTTTTAGATCCTTCTATCCTTTTCCATCACTATTTTAAAATTAATAGAATTATGACCATTGGCCCCAAAGTGCTCCCCCACTGACCCCTCAGTCACCTGCCCTGCCTCATTTCTCAAGAGTAGATCAAGTTTTGCACCTTCTCTAGTTGGTACATCCACATACCGAATTAGAAAATTTTCTTCATCCCTTTCTTATTGCTCAGTTCTACCCAAGTAACTTCCCTGAATGCATTCTCAGGATTATCCTCCCTAAGTACAGCTGTAATATTCTCCAGAATCAAAAATGCCACTCCCCCTCCTCTCTTGCCTCCCTTTCTATAGCTTCTTTCCTCTGGATCATCAAGCTGCCAGCCCTGTCCATCCCTGAGCCACGTCTCTGTAATCACTATGATGTTCCAGCCCTATATTCCCAAACATGCCTGAGGTCATCGAACTTACTTGTTGGGCTTCTTGAATCAAATAAATGCAGTTTAATTTATCAGTCCAACCTCATTCTTTGTTTTGATAAACCAAAGGGATATCTTTTGCACTGTTATAAACCTATGACTCACCTGCACAGCAATACTGAGTCCTAAAGACCCAAAGGCTTCAGCTTACATCATTGACCTCCTATGAGGTTGACAATTCAGGTAATCCCATACTGCAGCAGTCCATCATTCATTGTCTCATCTTATGTAAGAAGACCTCCAATTTAAGGCCTTCAGCCAAGAAACTGTTTGCATCATGAAATACCTGTCCATTTACCATTTTAAATCCCTCTTTTCAGATTCCTCTACATTTTCACTTTTCTGAAGAAAACCTAATCTATTCATTTTTTCTCCAATAGCTATAACCTACCAATTCTTCACCAATCCTTAACTGTAAATTATAAATAACAGTGGGACCTGCATTTATCCTTGTGGAGCACCACTTTCTAACCACTTCCAATCTGAAAATGACCCTTTATCCTGGTCTTTTTCACTCAATTTGCTACCCATCCTCCAATTATCCTCAAACCACTTGCCCTAATCTTTTCATGAGCTTGACTTATCAAAAGGTACTTTGAAAACCAAAGTAGAAGGCCTTTACTGCATCACCTTTGTCTATTTTATCAACTACCTCTTCAAAGAATTCTCAGGTCAATTAAGCATCACTTAACCTTTTAGAATCCATGCTAACAAAGTTTTGTTAGTTTTGGTGTTTTTAAATGCTCTGTCACTTATTTGCATGCAGATTCCAGTACATTTCCTATCACTGGCTTTAAACTGTCTGGTTCTCAAGTTTAATTCTTTATTCCCAGACTTGATTCTACATAATGAGATAGCAGAATGTTTATAATATAGAAGATTGATATGTATTTCACTGCCTTGGAATTTTGGTGTATGCCAAATGGAGAAACACCTTAAGGCCCATTTTTCTGTATAAGCATACACTAAAATATAACATGCATTTTTTATTTGCAAATATGCCTTTAATGTCTGAGCAATATGATTGAGGAAAAGAATTTACAGAATGCAGACATCTATAATTGCTGTTTGAACGACAAAGTTAATTTTGGAGCAGGATGCCTTTGTGTAAATAATATTCGAGACTTTGCACACATGTACAATAATTTCATGCCAGGTGCACTGGTATGTAATGTATTGTAATTAAAGATTAACTACAAAATTCCTTTAAGAAATGTTACTTAGATTAATACCAGCTTTATTTATAAGTTAAACATTCAAAACCTGACATTCACTATACTCATAGACACAAACAAAACATCAATTTCTAAGATATTTATGTAATGTCCCGCCATTGTATATTTACACATATATTTTCATGAAAAATTAGCTCACAGAGAAAACACCCAAGAAAGAAATTTCCTGTGCATAGAGGAATTCAAAAACATTGACTATAATAGTATGGTTGCTTTTCAATAAACCACTATTCATTACAGCAATGGATCTGTATGTGAATATATTATCCAGATTCTTTCCCATTATTTAGGCCATTGATCAAAATTGCAGAGCAAGACTACAAGACATAGGAGTAGAATTAGGCCATTTAGTCTCCTGTGTCATTCAATGACAGCCAATATGTTTCTCAACTCCATTCTCCTTCTTCTCCCATGACCCTTGATTCCCTTACTAATCAAGAACTATCTATGTCTCAAGTAAACTCAAAGACTTGGCCTCCCCACCTTCTGCTGGAATCAAGTTCCACAGATTCACCACCCTCTGCCTGAAGAAATTCCTCCTCATCACAGTTCTAAATGATCATCCCATCACTTTAAGGCTGTGCCCTCAGGTCCTAATCTCTCCTACTTGTGGAAACATCTTCTCTGCATCCACACTATCTCAGCCTCGCAGTATTCTTTGAGTTTCAATCAAATTCCCTCAGTCCTTCATAACTCCATTGAGTACAGACTCTGACCGCTCCTCAAATGACAAGCTCTTCATTTCCAGGCTCATTCTTGTGAACCTCCTCCGGACCCTTTCAATATAAGCACATTGTTCCTTAGAAATGGAGCCAAACACGCTACCGTATTCCAAGTGCAGTTTGACCAGAGCCTAATACAGTCTCAGTAGTACATCTTGTATGCTAGTCCTCTCGAAATGAATGCTCACATTGCATTTGCATTTCTAGCTCCCAAGTCCCTTTCAAATTTCCGAAGCCTTTCCCCATTTAGAAAATAGTCTACTCCTCCATTCTTCCTACCAAAATACATAACCTCCCACTTACCCTCATTGTATCTTATCTGCCACTACTTTGCCCAAACTTTTATAGAACCAGAGTCAAGTAGCATGAAACCCACCCTTCGGTCCAGCTCATCCATGCCAACAATGTTCCCAAACTAAACTAGTTCCACTTGCCTGCGTTTGGCTCATAGCCCTCTAAACCTTTCCTATTCATGTACCTGTCCAAATGTCTTTTAAATGTTGTAACTGTACCTGAATCCACCCTTTCTCTGGCAGTTCATTCCACCTACAAACCATGTACAAACTCTGAAGCGATGGCCACGACGCTCATCTCTGATCCCTGACTCTCTGAAGTTATGTTATGGTGCTGGTGTCTTCCACTATGAAGACTGATGCAAGAGGCATTAACATTAGAATAAAATGCCTACAATGCAGATAGAGGTCATTCAGCTCATTGAGTCTGTACTGACCCTATCCCATTAGCTGAAGATATAAGGTATAGTTGCCAAAACGAACAAAGGTTGCAAAATGAACAGCAGAATTCAAAGTATAAACAGAAAGTGAGCATGACAATGACAAAGAGAGGCACTTCTCAACCAAATCTTCATCATTGAAGAAATGAATGAAGGACTAAGAGTTTCACACATACTAAGTAGGTTTGTTTCACGTATTCCTGCACAATTACCCTCATGACACGGTTTGCACGTTTTTATATAAATGGTCAAACTCAGTTTGCCTGAAAAAGAACATACGAATTAGGAGCAAAGTAGACCCTGGCACCTGCTCCATCATTCAATAAGGTCATAGCTGATCTGCTTATGTTTTGAATTCAAAATTTCCATCTGCCCTGATAACCTTAGACAACAGAATCCATCTACCTCTGCCTTGAAAATATTCAATTTTGAATTACACTGCCTCTGCCACTTTCTGAAGCAGGGAGCTACAAAAGTCTCGCAAACGTTGAGAGAAATTATTTCTCCAGATCTTTCTCCTGAAAGAGTTAACCTCCATCTTAAAATAGCACCCAAAAGATCTGGACTCACCTACAAGTAGAAACATCCTTTTCCATATCCACAATGTCAAGATCATTTAGGATTCCATACACTTAACACTCAAGTCATGCCTCACTCTTCTAAACTTCAGTGGAAATAAACTCAGTCCATCCAATCTTTGCTCAAATATGGCAACCTGCTCACTTCAAGTATCAAACTGGTACTCCTCCTCAGAACCCACTCCAGAGCAATTACAAGCTTCCTTAAACAAGGAGATCAAAACTGGACACAATATTCAAAATGAGAGCTCAATGATGCCCTGTACGACTGAAGCATGACATCTTTAAGTTCCATGGAATAAAGGACAGTATTCCGTTAGCTTGAACACCTCGCTGTATTTGTTTACTAACATTTTGTGACTCTTGCACTGAAATACCCAAGCTCTTTTACACCTCAGAATTGTGTAGTGGTACTCCATTTAAGTAACAGCCATCTTTTTATTCTTCCTGCCAAAGTATGAAGCTTCACATTTTTCCACAACTTGCACTAGCTCATCAGCTACCTCTCTTTAGACACAAGGATGAAATCTATCATGACCAGGGGATGTGTCAGGCGAAAGTGAGGACTGCAGATGCTGGTGTCATAGTCTAGATTGGAGTGGTGCTGATCAGGCAGCATCTGAGGAGCAGGAAAATCGACGTTTTGAGCAAAAGCCCTTCATCATTCCTGGGTATGTGTCAGCACACAGCTCCATCAGTGTGCTCATTTTCCATTCCACAATGATTTCAACTTTACCAAGTTCCTCTCTCCTTTCCATTTTCTGATTTACAGCTATTGCTGGAATGTTTTGTGGTTTTTTATAGTGAAAGAAATAAAATATGGTTGTTAGAGGTCAGTTATCTCAACTGCAAGAGTTTGTTAAGGTAATGTCCCAAGCCCAGCAATCTTCAGCTGTTTCAATGGCATTCCCACGAACATTAGGTCAGAAATAGGGACGTTCACTGAAGATTGAACAATGTTCAACATTATTTCCAACATTCAGTTACTGAAGCAGTCCATGTCGTTATGCAGCAAGACATGGACAGATATTCAGGTTCATGCTGGTAAGCAATTTCCATGCCACACAAAGTGCCACACAATGCCAGTCTTTAAAAAGGGAGAATCTAACAATTGCCCTTAAATGTGAATGCAACACCATCACTCTCAACATCCTGGGGATTATCACTGACCAGAAACTGAACTGAAACAACCATATAAACACAGTGGCTACAACAGCAAGTCAGGGGCTCAGGATTTTGCAGTAAGTCACCTCCTGACTTCCAAAGCCTATAAACCATCTAGAACATACAAGTCAGAAGGTGATGGAATACTTTCCATTTGCCTGGATGATTGCAGCTCCAGAAACATTCAACAAACTTGATACCATCCTTGACACCATGCTTGAAAAAGCAGCCCATTTGATTGGGACCTCGTATACCATCTTATGTTACACTTCCTTCACCAGCAACCCACAGTCATAGAAAGCATCTACAACTAAGTCTCCACTGACCACAGCTTCCAAACCTTACACCTCTATCACCTAAAAGGTGGTTTAGGGTGGCACAGTTGCTCAAGGGCAGCACCGTGGCTCAGTGGTTAACACTACTGCCTCACAGTGCCAGGGACCCGGGTTCAATTCCCACCTCATATGACTGTCAGTGTGGAGTTTCCTGTGGGTGCTCCAGTTTCCTCCCACAATCCAAAGATACGCAGGTCAGGTGAATTGGCCATGCTAAATTGCCCATGGTGATAGGTGCATTAAACAAGGGTAAATGCAGGGGAATGGGTCTGGGTAGGTTACTCTTCGGAGGGTTGTTGTGGACTTGTTGGGCCAAAGAGCCTCTTTCCATACTCTAGGGAATCTAATCTAAAAGGACAAGAATAGTAGGGCTATGGAAACACCACCACCAGCAAGTTCCACAATCCTAACCTGGGAGGTATCACGGTTCCTTCACTGTCATTGGGACAATATACTGGAAATCCCTTCCCTTCCAGAACATTTGGTCTATATAACCCAAGAAGTACTGCAGTTCAAGGCAGCAGCTCAAGACAACCTTTTCCAGGGACAATTAAGGGTGGGCAATAAATGCTGGCCAAGCCAACAACGTTCACATCCACAAATGAATAAGTGTAAAGGATTTGTGCTCAGGTGTGATCTGATATTCAGGTAAAAAAGTCATTTGATTGTATTATTTATGCCGCCTGAGAGATAATTCTTTTATGTTCCTCAAAAGAGGACACAAGTTAGCTGCAAGTTTTTTTTTAAATGAGTCATTGTTTTTCAGTTATCCATGTCTACTTCAGTGGCGTAGAATCAAATTCAATTGTTTTCCATCTGTTAATTCCCAGAGCACTAAAAAAGATAAAATGATATGGGAAAATGAAATGCTGTGAACCCCTAACTTGAATGGTGAGTCGGGTTAAGTCAAATTGAACTTTTCTTTTAATTATATGTACTGTTGTAACAAGAGACAACCCTTGCTTACTATAACAAGGGTTGAGGGTCATTGAAACCAGTTGAGGATTTGAGCTATAGGGAGAGGCTGAATAAGCTGGGGCAGTTTTCTCTGGAGCATCAAAGACTGAGGGGTGACCTTATAGAGGTTTATAAAATCATGAGGGGCATAGATAGGATAAATAGACAAAGCCTCTTCCCTGGAGTGGTAGAGTCCAGAACTAGAGGACATAGGTTTAAGATGAGAAAGGGAAAGATATAAAAGGGACCTAAGGGGCAACCTTTTCACACAGAGGGTGGTACGTGTATGGAATGTGCTTCCAGAGGAAGTGATGGAGGATGGTACAATTACAGCATTTAAAAGGCATCGGGATGGGTATAGGAATAGGAAGGGTTTAGAGGGACATGAGCCAAGTGCTGGCAAATGGGACTAGATTAGTTTAGGATATCTGGTCGGGATGGAAGAGTTGGACCGAAGGGTCTGTTTCTGTGCTATTCATCTCTATGACTCTAATTGCTACAATACTTCTCTGTAGTTTGTTTTTATGCAACGCAGTTTTCATCCACTGGCCTATTGGAAATAAATTATCAAATACATTCAACTAGAACATAACAGACTTACTGAGTGTATTTGTTTGAGAATGGCTTAGGGGTACAGGTCAACAACAATTATTATAACATTGTTGCCGAAATAATCTATCAAGTGCTGAATAAACATCCGGAATAAAATTCAAACCAACAAGAGTAAACAGTCGGCTTGGCGGAGGTGTTCCCATTCCCAAGCCACCAACTTCATTCACTGGAAGTTTTGGAGGAGTCGTAGAAGTGTTTTAATATTTTGCATGATCTAATGTCAGATCAGCATTACCCATCAGACAATTTATTACAAAATACTAATTGCGTACTTTAGTCTAAACATATAGATATATTGTGAAGATATCGGTCGTTCATTGTGATACTGCATACTGTTGTCGTTTGTGGAATTGCCTTGCAGAGAACAGAGTGGAACCGAGGACATCTTGATACCTTAACATATAGGATCAATGAGCAAAATGTAGTTAACAACTTCCCTTTTAATACGTGCTGTTTTGTGGAGGGACAATAGAGATCTGATCAGATCAGCTCCTGAAACAGGGGCCCGAGTCATATGTCAAAGCATGAGAACTTATTGCTTAAGGTGGTCATTTTCTCTCTCTCTCGGCGACGTTGCAACATTGCTTGATTGTCCTTTATAATTATTTCAAAGTAACATTTCCTACGTTTTCGCTAAAAAAAATAAAATTCTGAAAAGTCACTGAACCCAAAACGTTTAATTTGTTTCCTCTTCACAGATGCTGATAGTCCTGTGTTATTCCAGCAATTTCTTTTTTTTTTGTTTCTGATTTCCAGCATCTGCAGTTCTTTTTGTTTTAAGATTATTTGTGTAAAGAGGCCCTCGCTAAATTGTGGGTCCCACCAGATTGTGTCAGATTTTGCAAGGTGAACCAGTGAACATCGGGTGAAGTAAACATCGCGTAGTAGATTATTTCTAATTCCTGCAATATATCATTCCTGAATGAAAATGTATACCTACATGAATATATACATTGCCCTTTTAATATGTGTTCAACAACAACGGCCGATTTATGAATGAGCACCAATGACAAAGTACCAACAGGTTCACAATTCGCTCACTTCGTGGTTGTTGGGGGTGGGGGCTGTAAATAGTCGAAATGCAAACCAAAATGTAAACACAGATAGGAGCATCGGAGTTACATCAGTATCAGCGCAAGCTGTGATATCCCTTTGCAGTACAATTTGAAACTTAAGCGATCACAATGTTGCCTCTGAAAAATGAATGAGAATAATTTGTAGTGACTTCTGCTTCTGAACAGCAAACACTGCTGGAACATGTCTGCAGACCATTATTGACAACAAATGGAAGCGCAACAGAATTTCTCATAAATACCAATTTAAGTCAATTGTAACAATTCGTGAAATTATGTAGCTGTATGTATCCGTATTACAGCTTCTCAATTTGCTCGTTTCAGTCATAGTTTTGGGAAACTCTGAAGTGTTATTTTTATTCGGTCGCTGTCACTGTTAATTTTAGGGGCTTGCTAAACAAACATACCGAAGAATTCATACTTAACTGAAGTTAAATGTATAGGCGGTAATATAATTAAGAGTAAATAGATGATTTAACCCACAAAGGTTGGAAAGGCAAACACTCGTGTACAATATTCAATAAATGTTACATGCACCAACCTTCACTCTGCTGCGGCAAGGTTACAAAGCCGATCAACACGGCTGCAATAACCCAAAATGTCAAGTCACTCATGATGGTGATCCAGTTGAAATAAAATGTCTTTGGTTGCTGATATTTTCCTATCAGTCGAAAGTCGGTGGACAGGCACTTCCAAATGGCATCTCACAGATTCCTGGTACCGTTTAAGTTAATGCATCCGGGTGGCTATAAATGAATCATTGACTTGTTTGAGAGCAGTTGCAAGTTGTGACTGAAACAAATGTTTTTGATGTTTCTGCTGGTCCAGATTCCAGCCTCCAGCCTGGTGATCTTGCTGGGGGATGGACTGAGCTGCAGTCAAGAGCAGTGCTGAGTTTCAGGAGCAGGGAGAATCGGCGCTGCACTGTACCCGGAGCTGTTGATGTGCTCAAACGCTCTTTTTGCACCAGCACGGATTCACCTTTCTGCTCGGTATGTGACTTCACTTTGACATCATTCCGCCCCCTCTCCCGCCTCCAATTTAAACAAAAACACACCAGGCAATAAAATATGTCCAGCGTTTCTGAGCTGAACTCCTTGCCACCTTCCCTTAAGTCAATCCGAGCAAAAAAAAATCTCCGCGACGTATTTCTCGCGGGAACCTGGTGAACTTTTGTTTTGAAGCGAAAAAAATGTAACATGAAAAGTGCCAACGTCCTGAGCAGCAGCTGGTGCCTGAGTTAGTGAGCTGACGGCAGTATTCCTTGCACGAGCTACCGGGGAGGGCGGGAGTCCTTTTTTTTTGCCTTGAATGCAGCAAATCCGACTCTGCACAGCTTCCCGGGGCTGGTGGGGAGGAGTGACCACACCGAAAGAGATGACAGGAAAGGGGGGAAAACAAGAAAAGAAAACCCCCCTCGAGCAGAAGTTGGGTGCTTGGAGCAGCGCCGGAGAGTTGTGATAAAACTCGCAACTGCTACTTGGTAACTGGGAAACGCTGGGCCGGGATTCCATCGAGTCACGTGGATGTAACACGATACTCTCCTCCCCACTCGGGGTCTCGCTTTCTCTTCAAGAAGCAAAAGAAAGTTCATCTCAAGAGCCGACTGTTCCTAACGTTACACTAAATATGCTGCAGTAATCCAGTGAAATGGAGTAAGTCTCCTCAGATCATTCACATCGTGTACCGACGTGTGAAAAATCTCAGTTTTCATAATGCACTGATCTTTTATTCACGAGAGCGCATTACCCTGGAAAGATCCTAATGCAGGCGGCTTGTTTTCTAAACTAGATGTATGGAAAGGAAAGCGAACGCACTTCCCTGTCTCCAGCCTTTTAGTTTGGTGGATGCAACGTTTTCCCCATTTGTGACTGCTTTCTTTTTTTTCTTCATTTACTGTTTTTCTTCCTCTCGTGACAACAGATGGCGCCCTCGAGTGTAATTGTTCGGAAGATTGACTTACCACACAATGTGAGGAACATGCCTTTGTCAATTTTAAAACCAGTAAACAGCATCCGTTTGCAAATTTAAAAAAGACTTACATTTCGGCAATTTGGTTACAGAATAAACACTAATTGCAGTGACTGTTTGCTTTTAAAAATGCCAAAAATGCAATGCACACAATTCGTTTGGCCATTCATCAAGTCTGATTCCAACGAGACGGTCGATTAGTACAAGAGTGAATTGGTGATGGCAGAGCAGATGCGGTGTTACTTTGGGTCCCACAAATTACTGTGGTTTAACATTATCTGTCTACTTTTACACTTCAAAGCTTCCTAGATCGTAATCAGAAGGTAAATTGCTTGGCCAATTTTCCCTGCTATAACCCAGGAATTTTGTAGATCGGGAATAATTAACCCAATTGAGATAAACTATTTTTAACAATGTCCATGGGTCAGGTTCTCTGTGGCACGGTATAGAGAATGTTTATCCATCTTCCAAGTTTTTTGCATTTACTGTTCACTTTGTTCACTCCCAGGTCAAATAGAGCATCATGTTGGACAAAGTGACAAAAGTGGTGAGAAGGCTTACAGTCCAATGGGAAATCCCCAAAGAGCTAGTGCCTATTCATTTACAGAAACAGACACAAATATTTATATAATGTCTCTCCAGTAGCTTTGTATACCATAGCTAGACTCCTTCTACTCTTATTTTAATTAATGTTTTACTTTTAACATGCCTGGAAATAAACATTTACCTGTATATTGCTGGCACCTTTTTACATATTCATTTTTCGTACCTCATCTCTCTCTGTGATGCCACTGCCAAACTTGCTGTAATCTGACAATTTCTTTATTGCTTCAGTTTTTTATGTCTCTTGTAAGTATCCGTTGAGTTTTTAATGCAATAGTAATTCCAAAGTAATTCTTAAAATGTTCCACCACAATTACAATGGAAAAGTTGAAAAGGTGGCAAAGCCAAAGTGATGGTATAGAAATTCATTTCAGGAGGACAAGGGCAGCAGATACATGGGAACATCATCACCTGCTAGTTCCCCTCCAAGCCACTCACCATACTCACTTGGAAATATGTCACTATTCCTTCACTGTTGCTGGGTCAAAATCCTAGAATTCTCTCCCTAAGGGTATTGTGAGTCTATCGACACCACGTGGACTACAGTGATTCAAGAAGGCAGCACACCACCACCTTGACAAGGGCAACTAGCGTCAAGCAATAAATATTGGCCAAGCCAGTGACATCCGTGTTCCATGAATAAAATAAAACTTCTGGTGGCCATCATAACAATTCAATGGCAGGACAAAATCACAAACAACAAGGTTGTTCATCGTGTTATACGTAACAGCATGGAGACCAGCTGCCAGAAAATTCAACCTAGTTGGGAAAACCATGACTTCTGCACAAATTATGACAGACTCCTCAGGCAGATATTTCTAGAGGGGACTATTTCCTTGCAAGCAAGATCGTAATGATAATTACAAATACAACAAGAACACTTTCTAATCAAAAACATCAGCATTGTAATCCACCTTTCTCATGAAAACACTGCAATCAACTAGTCCACAAGGAAACAAGCACTGAAATTTAAATAAGCATGTTTTGACAATTCTAGTAGAAGTCTTTGAGGAGTTAACAAACAGAGTTAGACAAAGGAGAGCCAGTGGACATGATCTATTTGGATTTCCAGAAGGCCTTTGACAAGGTGCCATACAGGAGGCTGCTAAATAAGGTAAGAGACCACGGTATTAGGAGCAAAGGATTGGCTGACTGGCAGAAGACAGAAAGTAAGGATAAAGGGATATTTTTCAGGTTGGCAGCTGGTGACCAGTAGATTTTCACAGGAGTCCATGTTGGTGCCACAACTATTCATGTTGTTTGTTAACAATCTGGATGAAAGAACTTAGAGCATTGTTGCTAAGTTTGCAAAGATAGGTGGATGGACATGTAATGTTGACGAAGTAGGAGGCTGCAGAAGGACTTGAAATGTGAAAAGAGTGAGCAAAGAAATAGCAGATGTAATGCAATCTGAAAAGTGTGGGGTTAGGCACTTTGGTAGAAAGAAGTAGGACCTGCAACAGGACAGAGGCAGTGTTACTGAGTGTGGGAGAGGAATGGCTCCAGCGGCTGAAGGAACAAGAACAGAAACCACTGGAAAAGCTACGGGGGGTCCGGTGATCCTTCTTCAGAACAGAAACAGGTTTCAGAAACATCCCGGGGAGGTCGCCGGGCCCGAGCGACATGACCTCGCTCCTGCCCCCGGGGAGAGCAGATCGTGAGACAGGGTAGGATTGGAAACCACAGGAAGAGGGAGACTGGGGAGTTTATCAACTCCTAGAGGACGCCTGAGGCCTCCAATAAAAACCCCACAGGCCCAGTGTTTACTTCACCGGCGAAAGAGCTCTCGGGTTTCCTGGGCAACTGGCCGCCATTTTTGTGAGGGTCAGACACATTGTTTTGGAGCGGGGTTGTTGGGATGTTAGAGAATATTGATCTCCTCTGTATTTTTAGTCTTGAATATTTTTAAAATGCACGCTGGCTTCAATTTGTGAATTCTAAGTAAAGAAGCAAAATATAAACATCTCCTTGCATGCATTCCAACATGTGTACAGAACCAAGACTGTCAAGATTTGCTGAGGTGCTGAATCATTAGCTCTTTCCCTTTTGATTAATGAAGGTGGTGCCCAGCAGACCCCTGCACACAGCCTGTTGTGTCAGCCTATGTGGGCGAGATAGGATAGCAAAATCGAGACACCAATGTCGCCAAGTAATTTGAAGTCACACTTTGGAGCTTTAATCCCCTCAAATGCATGCCATTCAGCATAATGTCAAGGCTATAAGGATGCCAGACTCCCTAGGACAGCCAGGATGGATAACAAAGAGGAGAGCTGAAATGTTATCCTCGACAAGCCTGTAACCTCTTCAAAAATCTCTAACAAGTTAGTTAAATGCAATGTCCCTGTCAGAAATCCCATGCAGACTCTTCCTAATCAATCCACCTTTCTCCATGTGACTGCTAATTTTGACCAGAATAACAATTACCAGAAGCTTCACCACCAAATTTAAACTGGCTGCTCTATAACTGCTGAGATTATCTTTACAACCTTTCTTCAACAAGGCTGCAATGTTTGCAGTTCTCCAGTCTTCTGGCGCCTCCTCCAAGTCCATGTTGTCCCTTCCTTCAAGATCCTTGGATGCATTTCATCAAGTCCCAGTGCTTTGTCAACCTTTAAGTACCAAGAGCTTATCGAAGACTTCTTTCATGTTAATTTTGAACTCTTGGGAGGTCATGTTGCGGCTGTACAGGACATTGGTTAGGCCACTGTTGGAATATTGCGTGCAATTCTGGTCTCCTTCCTATTGGAAAGATGTTGTGAAACTTTAAAGGGTTCAGAAAAAATTTACAATGATGTTGCCAGGGTTGGAGGATTTGAGCTATAAGGAGAGGCTAGAGAGGCTAAACAGGCTGGGGCTGTTTTCCCTGGAGCGTCGGAGGCTGAGGGGTGACCTTATAGAGGTTTACAAAATTATGAGGGGCATGGATAGAATAAATAGACAAGGTCTTTTCCCTGGGGTCGGGGAGTCCAGAACTAGAGGGCATAGGTTTAGGGTGAGAGGGAAAAGATATAAAAGAGACCTACGGGGCAACTTTTTCACACAGAGGGTGGTATGTGTATGGAATGAGCTGCCAGAGGAAGTGGTGAAGGCTGATACAATTGCAACATTTAAGAGGAATTTGGATGGGTATATGAATAGGAAGGGTTTGGAGGGAGAAGGGCTGGGTGCTGGCAGGTGGGACTAGATTGGGTGGATATCTGGTCAGCATAGACAGGTTGGACCGAAGGGTCTGTTTCCATGCTGTACATCTCTATGACTCTAATGGAAGCATATACGATTTTCTAATTGGGGAAAGGCTTCAGAATTCTGAAGAACAGGGCGACTTGGGAGTCCTAGTTCAGGATTCTCTTCAGTTTAACATGCAGTTTCAGTGGCAGTTAGGTGGGTAAATGCAATGTTAGCATTCACTTTGAAAGGGCTAGAATACAAGAGGGGAGATGTACTGCTGAAGCTGTATAAGGCTCTGGTCAGACCACATTTGGAATATTGTGAGCAGTTTTGGGCCCCTATCTAAGAAAGAATCTGCTGGCATTGGAGGGGATCTATGGGAGGTTTACAAGAATGGTCCCAGGGATAAACAGCTCATCATATGAGGAATGTTTGAGTAAACAAAAAGTGAAAGATTTATTTTCTCCCATCATTGGCTATAAACTGTTTCTTCCAAGGGGTGAATGTATAACTGAAAGATTAATGTGTCAGTTTGATGCTGAAGTGGTCGGATTTTTAATTGGTAAGGGAATCAAAGGTAATGAGGAAAAGGCATGAAAGTGATGTTGAAGGTTATCAGAGCAATCATGATCTTTTTGAATGATGGACTAAATTGGCCAATTGCCTTACTTCTGCTCCTATGTCTTATAGTCTTATTATGGTCTAATGGCCGTAGCCTCACCAGCTTTCCGAAGGAAGGCCTGAGATGGTACCACATTATTAGTTCCTCCAGACAGCAACCATGACAACATGAAACTAACTTCTGTGGACGTTGTCAATCCACAACAGACTTTCAGTCATGTGAAAACCATCAGATGATGTGAGCTAAGTGAAGATCATCCTTTTATTTGCCTGTATTTTTTGTTGTGGACCGCAACGGGGAAAGGACTGTTTTGAAAACCAAGGATTGTTTCACTTTTTAAAAGAAAGCTACCCGGAATTCAATTAAAGTGAAGTTTACAATACTGTTTGTTCAAGCAGTGGGGGAATGACTGCCGACAGGCAAGAGCCAGGAGAATGTGTACAGAGGGAGATCTTTTTTTTCTTCTTTTCTTTAACAGTGAAGGGGAGCACACCTGTTTTTCTTTTGCTGACAGCTCTGTTTATTTTTTATTTTTTTTTAACCCCCACACTACCACCTAAGTGCGGTAGTGCTTATTTTTTTCCCCAGCACCCATGGTGTGTGTGTGTGCAGGTGTGAGACACAGTGAAAGACACAAAGTGCACGAATCTTTATTCAATTTCCACCACCAGGAAGATAGGAAAACACCCGGGTGGCCAGTGACAAACACTGCCCTTCACATCAAAGGGCAAGCACACCTGTTTTTTTT
>NC_057710.1:126945907-126954790 GCF_004010195.1 Chiloscyllium plagiosum
AGCCAAGAGGAGGGTCCAAAGTGACCAGCCGGTACCACAGCATGGCGGCCACCAGCTGGTTTATGACCAGCACTCGACTCCTGTAAGATAGCACTCGGAGCAGTCCTGTCCAGCGGCCTAGGCGAGCCGAGACTTTGGCCTCCAGCTCCTGCCAGTTGGCCGGCCAGGATTCCTCAGCCGGGCTGAGGTAGACCCCCAGGTAGAGGAGATGGGTGGTACTCCAGCTGAACCCCCGTAACTCCTCCGGCAGAGAGTCCACCCGCCACGGGCCGACCAGTAGTCCGGAACATTTGGCCCAGTTGATCCTGGCGGAAGACGCCGCCGGGTACACGGCCTGGCACTCGCGCATCCTCCCCAGGTCAGCCGGGTCGGTGAAAGTGAGGAGCACGTCGTCGGCGTAGGCCGAGAGGACCACCCCCGTGCCCGCGCCGCGCAGGACCAGCCCCGACAACCTCCTCCGCAAGAGGCGCAGGAAAGGCTCCACGCACAGGGAATACAGCTGGCCGGACAGGGGGCAGCCTTGACGCACTCCTCTCCCGAAGCGAAGGGGCGCCGTCAGGGACCCGTTAACTTTAACCAGACACTCTGCGGCGGCGTACAAAAGTCGGATCCGGGCGACGAACTGCGCCCCGAACCCGAATGCCCGCAGAGTCCCGAGCAGGTACTCGTGATCGACCCTGTCGGACGCCTTCTCCTGGTCGAGAGACAGGAAGGCGCTCGGCAGACCAGCCCGTCGGCAGAAATGGATCAGGTCCCGGACCAGGTGGACGTTATCGTGTATCCTCCGGCCCGGGACCGTGTAGGACTGGTCCGGGTGGATCATGTGGGCCAGCACGGAGGCCAGGCGAGAAGACAACGCCCTGGCGAAGATTTTGTAATCCGTGCCGCGGAGGGAGACCGGACGCCAGTTCTTTAAGGAACGAAGGTCCCCCTTCTTTGGCAGCGGGACGATGACTGCCCTGCGCCAAGAAAGGGGCAGCAGTCCGGCATTTAGGCACTCCCCCAGGACCTGTGCGTAGTCGCTCCCCAGGACGTCCCAGAACGCCCTGAAGAACTCCACAGTCAGCCCGTCCAGCCCCGGGGTTTTGCCCCTCGAGAGCCGGTCGAGGGCGCCGGTCAGCTCCTCTAAGGTGACGGGAGCGTCGAGCCTTCCGGCGTCCTCCGGGCTGAGCTGCGGCAGGTCCTCCCACAGAACTCTGCGAGCATCCTCGCTGGACGGATCCGGAGAGAACAGAGCCGTGTAATAGTTCCGGACGTGGGCCCTGACTCCCTCCGGATCCGAGACGAGAGACCCGTCGTCGGCCAGCAGCACAAGGAGCTGCTGACCGGTGCCACGCCTTTTTTCCAGCGAGTAGAAGAAGGGGGAGCTGCGGTCCAGGTCCTGGAGGAGCTGGATCCACGACTTCACGTACGCGCCCCGAGCCCAGACGAGCTGCAGGTCCCGGAGCGCGGCCTTCTTCTCTTCGTACACCCGGCTCAGGGCCAGGTCCGCGTCAGGCTGACCGAGGCGTGACTCCAGGTCGAGCAACTCCCTCTCCAACTCCCCGATCCTGGATTTCCGCCTCTTCGTCGAACCCCTCGCGTACTCCTGACAGAAGACGTGGACGTGAGCCTTGCCCACGTCCCACCATAGCCTCAGGGAGGGGAAGCTTCCCCGCTTCCTTCTTCAGCCGGCCCAGAAAAGATGAAACGAGTCCCAGAACCGCTCGTCGTCCAGCAGCAGGTTGTTAAAGTGCCAGTACGCGGAGCCGAGCCTGGCGCCGAACGGAAGGAGTTCCGCCCACACCAGGTGATGGTCCGTGCACGACACCTGCTGCGTGGAGGCCTTCGGAAAACAAGTAGTTTAGTTATATTCTGATGGTCCATCATTGTTCGCTTATAGCTAGAATATATTTATAATAAATAGTTATCCTTGTTAAGAACAGAAGCCTGGTTAATGTTTTCAACTTGAGTCTAAAAGACCAGTAAATTAAGGAATTTTGTGTACTTTTATAAAATCTTTAGCTTTGTGAGGGCTTCAATAATGGTGAGACATGATTTTCATTGCATTAGCCCAGTGAGGTGAAACAACATGGACATATTTGAACAAGCTATCTGCCACACTTGAACAACAAGAAGTCTACTGCTATAATTAAAATATACCATTTATTTGATTTTTGCTGTTTCACTTATTTACGTTTAACCTGTTAATGTCCAACTTAATTCCCCATTAAAACAAAACAAAGAATTGTGGTTGCTGGAGATCTGAAACAAACAAAAACAGAAATTACTGGAGAAATTCAGCATGTCTGGCAGTATCTGTGGAGAGAAAACAGAGATAATGTTTCAAGTTGTTTTTCAATTACCCTTCTCGAGAACTAGAAGCAGCTTGGAAAAGGTGTTATTTATGCTGGGACAGTTAGCTGAATTAGTTAGCCTGTGATTCAGAATAATGCCAACATTATTCCTGTTGAGTTTGACTTTGGATATGCTTCCTCACCCTTCCTCTGAGAGCAGAAGGCAATGGCAAACCCCCAACACTGACTATAACTATCAAGAAAAAAGATCAAAATAAAGCAGCAGCTGACAATGAGCCAAGGACCTAACTTCAGGCAGAGTACATATGAATGAATGAAGTCTCTAAATATAGTCATGTGTGTTGTAGCTTAATAAAACTATTTAGAATACTTGGACATTTGTTGCTGAGTAAATCATGGATTAATACTATCACCCCACTTCCCATATTTTACCTTTCTGAGGACCAATTCTAATCTCCTCTACAAATGAGAGAAAGGTTAAAAATTTAAAATTTGACCCCAGCCCACTCTTATTCAGTCTTATTGGCTCTGTGTAGAAAGCAAGGAAAAGATAATCAAATGAAATTTTGCCAACAAGTTCAGCATGACTTCTGAATTTAGCACACATACATTTTTCCTAGCCATGACAACCACCCATCTGCCTTTTCCCCCACTCCCCCCATTCTATTTCACAGAATCTCATAATTGTTATGTGCGGAATGAGGTCATTCTGCCCATCATGCTTGCACTGGCTTTTTAAATGACTATCATTACTTTAAGGGTCCCGAGCTGAAACATTGATTCTTCTGCTCCTTTGATGTTGCTTGACCTGCTGTACTTCCTCCAGCTCCACACTTTATCGACTCATCATTACCTAGTGCCAATCTCCTGCATTTCCCCCATACTCTTGCACATTATTTGAATCCAAATAATCATTCAATACCTTTTTAAATGTTTCAGTTGAACTTGCCTCCACCATACACCCAGGCAGTTCATTCCACATTCTAACTACACACTGAATAAAAACGTTTTTTCTCAGTTCACCCTTGCTTCTTTTGCAGTCATCTGTACCCTTTTGTTCCTTTTTGCAGGTAGGATAGCTTCTCCCTATTGATCCAATCCACTCATGATTTTGAAAACCTCTATTAGATCTCCTCTTAGGCTTCTTCACTTCAGGCAGAACAGCCCCAACTTCTTCAATCTATCCTCCTAATTGGTTCCTAATCCCTTGAACCATTGTTGTAAATGGCTTCCATCTCTCTCCAATGTGTTTACATGTTTCCTACGATGTGGCACCTAGAACTGTCCACAATATTGCAGCTGAGGCCTAACACGTAGGTTGTACAATTTCAACATCACCTTCTTGCTCTTGAAGCCCTACTGATAAAGTTTAGGATAGTATACATTTACTATATGCTCTCTCTACCTGTCCTGGCATTTTCAATGATCTGTGCACATGTATATCCATGTCCCTCTGTTCCTGCACCCCCTTAATTCTAATATACCCTATTTAGAATAATGTGGAGATGCCGGAGTTGGACTGGGTGGACAATGTCAAAAATCAACCTGTTGGACGATAACCCAGTGTTGTTTGATTTTTGACCTTATTTAGAATAAGATCTATATTGTCTTTCAGTGTTCTTCTGAAAGAAATGCATCACCTCATAATTTTCTGCATTGAAACTCATCTGCTGCCTATCTGCTTACTCCACCAATTTGTCTCTGTCCTTCTGGAGTTCTGTTTTGTCCTCCTCAAAGGTTTTGATTTGTCAAAGTTTTCAGTTATCTGCAAAATTGGAGATTGACCCATTAACCAAGACCGAGATAATGAATGTATATCAGGAAAGGCAATGGTCCTAATACCAACCCATGGAGAACTCCACTACAAATCCTCCACCAGCTGAAAAAACATCAATTGACCATTAATCCCTGCTTCTAATTTTGTATCCATGTTGTTACTGACCCTTTTGTTCCATGACCTATAACTTTCCTCACAAGTCTATTGTGACACTTTTGAAAACACCTTCTGAAAGTAAATGTACACCACATAAACAGTGTTACCATCATCAATCCTTTCTGTTACCTTTTCAAATAACTCCAGCAAGTTAGTTAAATATGATTTTCCCTTTAGAAATTATATGCTGACTCTTCGTAGTCAACCCACGTTTTTCCATGTGACTACTAATTCTATCTCAAATAATTTGTCCCTAGAAGCTTCCCACCACTGAAGTTAAACTGACTGGTTTGTAATTTCTGGACATGTCCTTACAACCTTTCTTGGATAAATCCATGATATTTGCAACTTCCCAATCTTCTGGCATCTCGCCTGAGTCAAGGGAAAACTGAAAAATTGTGGCCAGTATCCCAGCAAATTCCACTCTTAATTCCTTCAAAATTCTTAGATGCATCTCACCTACTCATGGACTTTCTCTCTGTCTCCCCATAAATACTAGGATTATTATCTCTCTTGCAAATGTTGTGACTAGGAATATTAAGTTCCTAATCTTGTTCGAACTTGTACCATGGGTCCATTAGAGCTGTTATGTTATACTTCTGCAAAGTTATTAATGGCTCTGACACTCCAATTTTGTTTTGAATACCTTCTAGATTTACACACCAACTATTTAATTCTGATACCAAATTTCAATGATGTTACTTTCTTTTAAGCTTTTATTTGTGATCTGTCCTTTGTTAATTTCCCATTTTATCTTTCTTGTATTCTTCCATTTTTTAAGATTTGCTTAATACTTATTCTTTCCTGACATATTGGATTAACCTTTATCCATAACATAGTTTGTATTCTCAAGTAGAACATTGAAATGCTTCATACAGGCTTTCATACTCTGTTAAGAAAGAGCATTTCACTGCACCCATGGTCTTTTCACTGCACCCATGGATGCTTAAATCAGTCTTGCCTTTGTACGCCTGAACTTCATCAATTCTTCACTACGAAAATATTCCTTAATATTCTTTAAAAACTAGCTGCTATTATATTATATAAGCTGTTTTCTTCTTGCTGTCATTATGGAATTTTGCCAGTGTTGCAGTGTTGAGTTGAGCAGATTAAATTATCCTCTGCATTATTCGTGTATCAAGTATGGCCATTATCTAATAATTTACAAGCTTACAGTGCCTCACTGACAAAATAGCACTGTCATAGATTGTGTTGAGAGAGGGAGGATATTGCAACATGACAGAAATACATTCGGCATATGCCAGGGCTGCACCTTATTTGAGAATACAGCCTTTTTGGGAAGTTGATATTTGGAGTGATTTGAGTGGCAGCACAGAAAATGATCATGATCTTAATGTTGTTAATTTGTTTCCATTAAAGTGGTTTTGAGTTTGTTTAGCCAGCTTTTGATGTATCTATGTTCTTATAAATAGATTTAACATCTGCCTCCACAATTTTCTGACACCTGATAAAGCCACTGTACAGCAGTCGCCAAGGACATGTATGCATTGTTACTTTACTGCGTATTTTGGAAGTAAGGCCATCAATGGTGTGGAGATAGCATGATGAATTGGATGACTTAAATCATTCATTCATCTTCCTGGTTGATGTTAAATGATCCACAATACCTACTTGCAATTATTCCAATCACTATTACAAACCAATCAATATTTTATTTAAAAACTTGATTTTATGAGAACGTTACAGTAAACTAATATTCTGGAGTGACAAAATATCATGAATTTACAAAAATTTCAGTCAGTTGCTACTCATGGATAGCACAATCTCAAGATCATTTTAATCTTCTTCATATTCACACTAATCTAATTGCTTTAACATTCTCTTTGATTCTAACTCTAAATTGGGACCTGTGTGTAAAAAAATTGAGACTTGACAACAAATAAATAATATTAATGCAAGATCTCTTAACCCCTCTCTCGTAAACTATTTTGGAATTTATCATCAGTCGAAGAAAGCACCAATGTCTAAAATTGACTCTTCTGAACCGTCGTATCAGTTCCAAAAATATTAACTCCCATCCCAAGCATACAGTGGATGTATAGTTTGCAGGATGATGCATTAAAGACTTAAATGTATGGTGAATATATTCTGAATAGACTATTTTTAATGGCATTGGATATTGTGTCATTTGAGGTCCTGCCCGTCCATTAACATCATCAAATATAACTCCCATATTGGAATTGAAAGCTAATTTAAAACTCACTATTGCAGTACAGGTATTCCAGGATCAGGGAACCCAGAAGTGAAATGATGACTGGGAGCTAAGTGTTTCACGTTTCAAGTGTGTTTCATGGGCTATGACCGTCAATAACATGTACAGCCTCTCCTCATCACTGACACCCCGTTCTTCTTCCAAATGACAATCGCTGATCTTCAGTCTTGCATTCCAACCTCATCGCTTCCAAGCAGGAAATGGATTTTCTTTTAAGTCATAATATAACACATTTAATTTCAGCAGCACATCTGTAGTCCAAACTTGCTGTATTTTCATTTGTTGCCTCTTGACACCACCCTCCCCTAGAAATAATAATATCAGGACAAACTTTTGTTTTGCAGAATTCAAGAAAGAAAGAATTCTGGTTGTAAGGTTGTGGAGAAATTCAGTAATTCATTTATGATAATACAATTAACAACAAATTAATATTAATTTGTCATGATCCTCAATGTGCACAATATAATTGACAAATAATATCTCTGTTCACAAAGACAGTTCAATACATCAAAGTAATTCAGCACCACATAGGTTCTACTTCTTCAATTACCATGAGTGGCATAAAGTCAGTCATTTCAATTTAGATTGTAAAAAGCTAATCAGTTAATAACTTTGAATAGATAAGCTCACCCAATTATATTACAATCTAGCAGGTTGAACCTACTGCTGGTAATCTAAACTAAAATGACAATCTTTCCACATTTTCTATAATGTCCTTCTTCCTAAGTAGTGTATTGCATACCTCCCTTTTGAGCTGCTTGGATTTATCTTCAGGATATCAATGTGTAATTTTCTCTATTTCCTTACCCTGTTTGAATCTTACTTCTGTTTCAAACTCTTAACTTGTGTGTCTATTTTATTTAATTATTTCAATATTTCTGTCTAGTAGATCTGTTTACCTTCCCTGAAATCCAATGAGCCCCCTGAAAAGCCTTCCATTAGTCTTCCCTAGTTAACTTGTTTATGATCATTGGGTTAAAATATGACATATTTTATACAGTGATAATCTTTTCAATTTCAGCCAATCTATGCGATGAGGTCACTTGCAACCCACTTGTAGAAATGCTTTTCACTTTATCAGTCCATCTTGGTGCAAGACAGTACAAATTGAAGATGGCTTTCCTTTAGGTTATTATAGACTCTTATCTTAACATAACCTTCACTTAAACACCGACAAACCTAGGTGTTATTAGCTCCAACCACTGATGGAGACCAGCTAAAGCTATTATCTGTGAAAGATCCTTTTGCCCTCGGGTACTGCTGATGCCTGCCAGGTCTTCTCACAAATCTACAGCTTTTGCATGACTGACCACTGTTTACCTATGGGATGCACATTGCAGCTGGAACCTGCAATTGTAGGTCTTAGCTCAAATCTTCAAAGGATTTCACATTATAGGACTGTAATATAGCCTAAAATGCATGATTTATGGTTACTTAATGACACCTGCAATAATCTGGGTTTTGAGATAGTCAATGGCAAAAAAGTTTGGGAAGTGCATAAAGCACTGCCTGATCTGCTCCTGCCAGTTTCCTGGGAGATGAGTGAGGTCAAATATCCTCCACTCTTGCTGTTTCCATGTCATTTTGAGTTTAATCATCTTTCTTAGGCTTACAGGTCACAAGGTGTACGTAACAGGAATATTCAGTACTTGCTTTATTTCACAGACACATATGCTATTTATTAAAGATCTGTCAGCTGAAACAGCATCCTGACTCCTGTCCTTTTGGGTTTAACAAACATGATTGAACATCTTTGAGTAAACGGCACACCAAAGTTAGTCAAGGTTTTAATTATTGTATAAATGATGACTTCCAATGGACTATATTGGGATGGGGGGATGGGGAGGGGGACGGGGAGATTGTTATAAATTTAACTCTATCCCAGATTTCTTAGGGTTCACAAAAGTGATCAGTGAAACAGGTGAGATTGAGCTATAGGTGTGTATTTAAACTTGTGCTGGCCTTTTTTGACTGGGACTGCCATAGTGTTAAGGATTGAGATGGAGAGGAATTTCTTAAGTGCGTACAAGACAATTTTCTGGTTCAGTATGTGGATGTACCTACTTGACCTACTCTTGGGAATTAAGGCAGGGCAGGTGACTGAGGTGTCAGTGGCGGAGCACTTTGGGGCCAGCGACCATAATTCTATTTGTTTTAAAATGGTGATGGAAAAGGATAGACCAGATCTAAAAGTTGAAGTTCTAAATTGGAGAAAGGCCTATTTTGACAGTATTAGGCAAGAACTTTCGAAAGCTGATTGGAGGCAGATGTTCGCAGGTAAAGGGATGGCTGGAAAATGGGAAGCCTTCAGAAATGAGATAATGAGAATCCAGAGAAAGTATATTCCTGTTAGTGTGAAAGGGAAGGCTGGTAGGTATAGGGAATGCTGGATGACTAAAGAAATTGAGGGTTTGGTTAAG
>NC_057710.1:126956533-126973290 GCF_004010195.1 Chiloscyllium plagiosum
AGGATAAATAGATGAAGTCTTTTCCCTGGGGTCGGGGAATCCAGAACTAGAGGGCATAGGTTTAGGGTGAGAGGGGAAAGATATAAAAGAGACCCAAGGGGCAACTTTTTCACGTAGAGGGTGGTACGTGTATGGAATGAGCTGCCAGAGGATGTGGTGGAGGCTGGTACAATTGCATTACTTAAGAGGCATTTGGATGGGTATATGAATAGGAAGACTATGGAGGGATATGGGCCAGGTGCTGGCAGGTGGGGCTAGATTGGGTTGTGATATCTGATCGTCATGAACGGGTTGGACCGAAGGATCTGTTTCCGTGTTGTACATCTCTATGACTCTAAAGACTCACTTGCTGCTGTGGTCTCCATTCTCTCTACTAAACATTTGTCAGATCCAACATTTTCAAAACTTTGAAGGCTTTCAAACTGCTAAGAGCAGTGTGGGCTATGTTTAATGCATTTCAGAACAGGTAGACTGTTAGCATGCACTGCAACCATAACATGATTGGTGGGATCAGCATATGCATGAAAAGTGAAATATAAGAGAGTATTTCGGAGTAGATTGATGCATACAAGAGGAGATTGGTCACAGGAATTACTATCCATGTCATTGGGTTTAGAGTCAGGTTCCTTGACATGTTAGAAGAGCAGTAATTCTGCATGCTGAGAACGTGACATCTGGTGATCACATATCTCCAGCACCTAAAAAAGAATCCAGTCCCTGCTGAACATCAATGACATGAATTGGCTGTGGCTGTGTAGATCATCAATGGGCTCACTTTCTTTGCTTGTGGTTCATTTTAAGGTGCTACCAGACTTATGGTGAGGATCTTGCACTTGTTGCGTGTAAATGTAGAAGGCAGTGATGGATGGATTGTTTGCTCAGACTGAAAGCTAGGTAAACCTCCCTGTGGTGACATGGCTAAAATCTGTATACATCTGTATTCATCTATCTGGCTGGATTATCATTGGGATAAGGTGCTAAAAGCTGCACATAGATGGCAATGCAAGCAACACAACAATGACCAAGAGTTTTTATGAATCATTGGGCATACTTGTCTATTAGTACCCCACAATATGAACAATATTCATCACAAACACTTTTAATTTCTACATGTTTACTGCCCCTTTAAATACAACAGAGATAACATGATGTGAATGCACACCATTTCCACTGCACAGCTTACAGACATAAAATAATGAAGTCAAAATTAATTGCTTCAAGCCAGCATGGATTCTAACTTGCTGAATTGACTTTGGGATTTTGCCCCAAATCAAGAAATAGAGCCCATTAGTCAGGATCAGAATTAAGGTATTACATGTAGAGTCCACGTTGCTGTAAGTAACTGCCATTCGAGTCAGGCACATAAGTTATTTTATCCAACCATTCTCTGCTGATTGCCTTATGCTAGAAACAATCCCACTTGCTATAGTTGTATGTGCAAATTGAAATTCCAAGTCTTACCCCACCTTCAATTCATTCGCAGATACAGCAGTGTCAATATTCATTCCATGTTTTTTTTAAAAGTTCAGGCTTCAGATTTCCTCAGGGATTGGTGTGCTTATCCAGCATGCAACAACTGGGAGTGGGAGAAGTGAAGACAGCAGATAATTGGGTGGGAACTAGAAATGTTAGTTCTTCAAGTCCTTGATCTGATCATGGTGAGTTTGGGATTTCCAGTGTATCTGTCAATGATTGCTTCGACATTAACAAAGTAAGTACCAACTATTGAATTTGTTATGGGCCCTGCTTGAACTAGGGTAATAATTTACACTCAGGGATGATACAATATTAATTAAGAGGCAACATAGTGCTCATAGAGGTGTTGAGGCCTGACATAGCTCAGACCACTCCCATTAAAGAATGGGATTAGAATTAAGTAGACATCAAGTAAAGAGATCAATATTCAATGGTGACTGAGTTTTCATCAGCCTGGGATCCACTTGACATTTTGCGTTTCCTTCTAGTGGATGTCCTGCTGAGCTTTTCCAGCAATATCTGTTTTTGTTTCTGATTTGCGGCATCCGCAGTTCTTTCGGTTTTTAATTTGTAAAATATCTCTTCACCTAGTCCATTGCACTGCTCTATGTTTTTCTTTTCATTGAGTATGTTGTACTTTTTTTATCTTTGTATAAGCAGTTCAATTTGTTAGAATTTTGAAATACATATTGTAAAATCACAAATAGTTTGATTCTAATGTGTTTATGAATTTGTTGCAAGGAGTAGATAGGTAATTCTCTTTTCCAGCTTTTCCAGCAACACATTTTTAAGCTGCTGCTAGTTGGGAAAGGAGGGGATAAAATAACTCCACCAAGATTTATGCTTCCCTTCACTTTTCAGTGCTTACTGATGGTACATTGGCTGAGAATAAGATTGAACTGTAATGGCCCTCCTCCTACGTTACAGCAGAATAATTGGATGCAAAACATCTTGAAACATGCTGTGGTTTTGAAAGTGGTATAAATCTGAGTCTCTCTTGCTTTCTTTTCATGTCACCGCCACCCCTTTCGCACCCAACACAGCACACACTTACACACAGAGATGGCAGCTGTGGGAAATGTATCTCACCGTGAGGCAGTATCATTAGGAAAGGCATAAAATTCAAGGGAAGAGGAATCTAATGGTTGACAAATATTAAAAAGGATATCTGCATGCCATACTAACCTATGAAATTAACTATAAAAGTTTATCTGCAGAGTTTTAAAATCTGTGACGAATGATAGCTGCAGATGGTTATAAAGGTGCTAGAATTAACAACGTTAACCATTTAAACCATAGCATTATTACTAGAACAACAAAAAGCTTACTACCATGGAGCAAAAGACTCTGACTGGTGTGTTCCTGACCTGAGGCATTTAGCAGCCTGAGGGAACGTATTTGTCAATCCTTCTGCCATGATATTTACTATTAGGGTGATATTCAGCAGGGCATTCTGAAGAAACAGCTATTGATGATATGTGTACATGTTTACATTTTTAATTGTTGGGACAGATTCAAAAATTTGCAAGTCAGCACATGACCAAAAACTTTCTGTAGGAATTAGATTATAGGAACTGACAGGAGATTGAAACCAGGTGTTACAGTGGTAATACTAGCACTGGGCCAAGTGCTGACTTTCCAAACATCCAGATATGATTACTTCATTTAATTTCTACTCAAATAGTTAAAATTTGGAACAAATGAACAGATTGCTTAAAAATTAGAGTTATTGAGTACTTGTCTGTATCAGTAGCTTTTTTTGGTTGTATGATTCTTCCTTTAGTTGCTTATGTTTTTATTAATTTAACAACAAATCTTGCAGCAAAAACTTCTATTTAATGCTGCATGTCAGGGCATGTTGTGTCGGATTCGAGAACATTTATAAAAATACAGCCTTTGGGTCGAGTTAAAAATATCCTTTCAAGACTGAAGTGCTCTAATATACTGAAGTTATGAACTATTGTGTTACAATCCAGCTGCTGTTAGCCTTGCCTGTCATTTTTCTCCCCTTGGAAATTTGTCACCATCTAGAGGTGAAGAAAGACCAATTGAACCTTCAGACATACTATAGGTGTTGGCTTATCTGTCTTCAGAAATCATTCTAAAATGAGGGTCAGTTTACATATAACAAGAATAAGATGTGAACTACTCATGTAGATTTTGCTGGTTTTAATAATTTAAATGTAGAGTAATTGTTGTTAAATTAATGGTGATACAGTTTCTTGAAATAAATTAGTTGTACAAAGATACCTTTAACCACATTTGTGTGCATGGTCACAACAATCATAGGATGTGGGAGGGTGGAGGGAAGTTTAGCTTATTGGTATGGGACATGTTCAGATCCCATATAATTGATTAGATGAAGAGGTACCTGTAAACAATATAACCCACATTGCAATTATATTAAGATTAAGCTAAACTTCCCTCCACCCTCCTACATCTAATGATTGTTGTGAACATGCCCACAAATGCCAGTAGGAAAATTGATTTTCAACAAGGTTTTACATTCACAATTACCATACGCTTCATTTTGAATCATCAATCATGGAAGTTAGAATCACTGTGAACTTTGTTTTCTTGTGATTTTCACTAGAACTGTCTTTGAACATTTCCATTCCACAGCTTGGTTGTGGGCACATCAAAACTCATTGGTGTTTTATTCATTTTGCTGATGTCGCAAAATTGGTACCCATATTTTTACAAGTGTCTGATAATTAATTGCAGGAAACTGGTAATTTTACCATCAAGATAGTCTCTAAACAATCTTGATCTTCTGTCACAGCAACTCAATGTTTTTGTTCCGTAAGGAGGATGTAATAATTAGCTTTGAAACCTTTACTGGATTCAGTGGGGTTTGATGTGACCCACTTAATATCATTGCATTTCTGCTGACAATTTTTGTTGACAAGGCCCATTCTGAAACATAATTCTCAAATTTCTCGATATTAATTTGTTCTCCTTAATGTATAGGCAACCACACTATGAGCAGTGGTCATGCCAAATTGAAATAAGTATAGGTACACATGCACCAACAGATTTAAGAACAGCTTCTTCCCTGCTGTTATTAGACTGCTGAATGGACATCTCTAATTTAAATAATTGTTGATCTTGTTAATGTTGATCTTGCTTTGTACACATCTAGTGCAGCTGTAACCTTGTATGCGTCACTCTGTCTAAACACCCTATGATCTGCCTGTACTGCTCGCAAAACAAAGCTTTATGTTGTACTTAAGTACTTTTGACTACAATCAATCAAATCAAACCAAAAAGGTATGATTGGGAATTTGGATGGTGCAAATGGAGTAGATAAATGGCTGGGTACTGTATCCCTTGTGCTTGGAGGGGAAGGGGACAGGATGTTGAGGATGATCAAAGAATGACTAGGTGTATTGCGGAAGGACCAATCCGACCAGAATGCTGAAAATGGAAGGAAGATGTATTTGTGGTGGCATGATGTTGGAGGCAATGACAGTGGCAGAAGAATGGAATAGAATAGAATAGTACTTATTGTCACGTGCATTCAAATGAGTGCAGTGAAAAGTTTGTAAAGTGCCATCTTAGGTAGTGGGGAACTAGGTACAGATACTGTAAGTGTTGTCACAGAATTGAAATAGTTGAAAATAGATTAGCTTGGGAATGCAGAGTTTAAAAATCCAGAATGAGAATAAAATGTCTCTTTAAAGTCTCAAGTTATCGTCCTTTTCAAAGATGAGTCCATGCCTGCTTCAGGATATAAGGCCCCCATGCTGGCTCAATGTGCTGGCTCTGAGCACGGCTGACTCTGCTCCCGCTCCGGGACTCAGTCTGCATTCTCTCTGCTGCCACGACCCGCTCAGCTTCCTGCTCCAGGACTCGGCCTACACGCTCTGCTCTCACATGGGCTCCAGCTCCCTCTCATCTCCCTTCGCTTCGCCTCCATTTCCAAGTAGGGTAAGGTAGTTTAAAAAGTTAAAAGTTGGGGGGGGGGGGTGAGTAAGGACTGCTGCGAAGAGACAAAGAAAAGAAAGAGAAAGGAAAAGGAACTGGTGAACAGTGGAGTTCTGACTGGACCGTCTTACTTTGCCACTATCTTGTCCATCTGTTGAATTTAAAAGGCTGGTGCTGTGGATTAGAGGAGAAGGAAATTGAATGGATGTGGTTGCAGACCCTGTCAACCACTGTTGTGAGAATTCTCAGTTGAGCAATAAAGTAAACATTTCATAGTGCTGGTAAGGAATCTTGCATTATTGGAAAAACTTGGAAATAGCAGGAGGTGTAGTCAAAGGTAGCAATGGTAATCAGTGGATTTGTAGAGAATGCTTGATGACCGGCGACCCAAACAAGAGAAGGCAGGTGGGCAGAATTGAAAGCAAAGTTGACATTAGGACAGTTTGAACTGTTTGTGCGGTTTCGGCAGACTGTTAAAGTATTTCCTTTGACAATGTATTTTCTACACATAATTAATCTGGTGTCAAAATTGTTCTGAAAACGATCACTAGATGGTGCAAATTGAGCAGTCCAGACTGAGATGCTGTCCAGCTTTCCTGTGCAACACCTTCATGAGCAGAAACAACTGCATCATATCACAAACAAAATCAAGAACTTTTCATGGCAACTGCAAATGGGAGCTCTTTGCCCAACATTTGAACAATACTTGTAATTTTAATTCATGCTGACTTCAAAGAAAATCTAGACATTCATTCAAATGTTGCAATAATATTGTATACTGAAGTAGTATATGTCAGACATTAGACTGTTGGTAACACTCCTATCTCTAATTCAGAAGGTTGTGGATTCAACTCCCTGTCTAGGATTTGAGCATTAAAGTTAAGTTTGATGGCTCTGCTGAATTTTGACAGGTTATAGGAGCTGCAGTTCAAAAGGCTTCGTCTGACCTCTTTGGTGGAGGCAAACGATTTTATGGTCTTATTTTGAAGAACATTCAGGGAGTTCTGGTCTGAAACCATCCTCATCAATAAAACAGATTATTTAGTCCCGATCACATCGCTGCTTATGCAGTTCACTCAGCACAAACAAGCTGGCACATTTACTATATCACAGCAGTGCTAATGTTCACTGATGACAAATGCTATATAAATGTAACTCTTTTTTTGTTTCTTTTTAACCTACATAAAAATATTATGAATTTCTCGAGTAACTTCATTTTTTTGACTTTTTCCACCTCTTCAATTTATTTCAAAAAGGTAAGTGTTTGAGCTGCCGATGACTGAGCAGCACAAAATGGCTAATACAGTAGAATATGACTGACAGCAGGAAGAGAGCTTGGCAAATATTTGCTTAATGTAGTCTTAACAAGTAGAACAATACTAGTTCAATAGAATCAAGGTAACAGAACTGAGATAATATATACAGCTGCAGCTACACAACCACCTGATGAAGGAGCAGTGCTCCGAAAACTAGTGCTTCCAATTAAACCTGTTGGACTATAACCTGGTGTTGTGTGATTTTTAACAGTTGTTTACGTATAAGATATAGATAAAAGCATTTCACACTACATTAAATAATTCAAGAGAGATTCACTAATTAAATCAATCTGTTACAATACTAATAGTAGGTTTTAATTAAGATCCTTAAAATAATCATAGATATAGATTCTGAAGTAGTTATAGATCTACCTATATACAGAAAAATCACTAACATGAGGTGTAACCACATAACTTGGTTGGAACTGATATTATAACAATTCTTTTTCAATATTCTTTTGCATTTCCTGTAATGAGGTTACAAAGGAATTTAAAAGGTCCTTAAGTGATAGGGAAGTATCTAATTAATTGGCAGTTAACATGGTGCAGCTGGCAAACGCTTGGGAAGGAATGTACATGAATACAGTGTCCATTGCGAAAAGACCCAAGAAGGGAGATAAGAGAGTCAAGTAACAGTCCAATCAGGACACGACAGCAAGTAAAATGCTGAGGCAAATTGCTGGCATAAAATGCTGTACCAAAGATCCAATCACACTTGGATAACTCAGCTCTGCCAACCAACTCTGTACAAGGGGTTTGTGCGCTATGAGTTTGAGCTGTATAAAATAAGTTTAGAAACTTGTTGCTATGAAGACCTGAAGCTGTAACAAAGTTGTACAGCAATAAAGGTTGCTTGAAACTACCACCGGACTTGGACTCTCATTGAAAACTATACGATCTAACAGTAGGGAAGGCTGAATGATTAATCTGTTTTCTGGTTCCTTGAGATTTTGTAGTCAACAATCTGCTGTGTGTAAATTTACCTGACTATCTAATATGCTAATAAGACGCGATATACATAATTAAAAGGAAAATTTACAATGCCAAATGATCTTGCCCCTCTTGCAGCCTTGAGACAAAATTAAGTCCCAGTAATTTGCATATCAAATAAGGTTCATGTTTTCTTAGGTGAAATCTGCAAATACACTTTAGCAAGAATTTTTTTAACAACCCGTTAATTTGTTTCAGTGATTCAGTTAAGGATTTAAATAGACTGCAATGAAAGCCCCAGCTTTTCTTTGAATTGTGCCAGGGGATCTTTTACATCAACCTGCAGACACTACTTAATGTCTCATCTGAATTGTAGCGCTCCCTCAGTACTGCGCAGGACTCGAAACTTGCTTTAATTTATTTTGAAAAGGGCAAATGCATCTTTCCATACAAGCACACATCTCAAAACAGTATCATATGCAGTATATTTACAAGTTGTCAGTTTAGGTTCATCAATAGCAGATCCAAAGTAATACAATTTTAAAAATGTCTAAATTACAAAATACATACATCTATTTTATGTACTCAAGAATATACATTAGGGAAGATCTTGAATGACACTAGCATTTCCAGAATTAATGCAAAAGTAAAAAAATTAAAATAATCTGTGGTTGTACTGTGACTTCTGAATCTACAGTTGTTTTATATGGCCTTTCTTTCAAAGGAAATAGGGTACAGAAGTAGAAAGGTTTTGCTAAAATTGTACAAGGCAGTTCACAATAATAACAGATTTGGACCCTTTATCTCAGGAAAGATACTGGCATTGACAGCAGTCCAGAGAAGGTTCACTAGACTGACAGCAGGTAATTGGTGGGCTGGGGGCTCTGTTGTGACGAGAGTTTGAGTAGATTGGACCTATACTTGTTGGAACGTAGAAGAATTGGAAGCAACCCTTATTGAACAGTCTAGGACCAGAGGGCATAATCTCAGAATAAGGGGATCACAATTTAAAACAGAAGTGAGGAGGAACTTCTCTGAGGGTAGTGAAACTGTGGAATTCTTTAGCATAGAAGGTGATTAAGGTTGGGTTATTTAGTATATTTAAGGCTGAGATGAACAGACTTTTAATCATTGGAATTAAAGTTTATTGAGAAAAGGCAGGAAAATGGAGTTGAGGATTATCAGATCAGTCCTGATCTCACTGGTGGAGCAGACGCAATGAACTGAATGGCTTACTTCTTATGGTCTTACGAAATGAGAATGTGAGAGGCCTTGTAAAATGTATGTAGCAATTTAACATGGGGCTTATTCACTCCAGGTTTGAAATATCAAATGAGGATGACAATAAAGGAGGGGAGAAAGTTGCAGCCATTGAGGGGTTGACAGCACCCAGAGAGGCATAATGATCATGATACATGAAAGTAGTACAGAGGAGTTTCCAGACAGCCTGTTTGCACGGGAGGAGGAAATAAGGCTTAGAATCTGATGGTCTGCTTCCTGTAAATTTCGAAACAGCATTGTCACTGAAATGTGCACCTCTCCAGGGAGACAGTAACTCAGCTGTGTAGCTATGATGGAGGATGATCTAAGCCTTGAAGGGAACTGGTGGACACCCATTGCCTGTGGCAGTGAAAGTCACAGTGATGCTGAATGTTTTTTGTCTCGGGAGCTTCTCAATGCATCCATGGAAAGGATTCCTTGAACTATCCTTGATCTCAGACATGACCATCAACACTTCCAGGTCCAGGCAGTAGCCTTCTCCCACAGGAATATCTTCAATTTGCTAAATGTGCAAATATTTTGGGCCATTGCAAGTATTTCCTTCATATCTGTCTAAGGCTTCAGGGAAGTATGTTCCAATACCATCATTCTAAGCCAGTCCCAGATTTTCAGACTTTATGTGCCTTCAAGATCGACACCCCATGAAGGGTCTTGAGTAACATGCTGATGTTCTGTGCTTTGAAAATTGTGGTATTACAGAGGATAGACATTTTAAATAATGATGATATCTTAGACCAGATCACAATGGTTTCTCTGAGGATAAAGATTTGGGAGAAGGTCTGTCATGATGGGCTATGGTGATTTTTATAACCAGGTTACTTCATAAAGACTTCTTTGTGGTTACATTTCTCTTAGAAAATAAATTCATGCTTTTAAAGGAGCAAATTTAATCAGGCTTTCTTGAGTTAAATAAAGAATGGATATATTCATTTTCTGAGTGTATGAAGAAATAATGATGCAAAATAAGAATGAGGTGATTCCAAAAATAAAGATATACAAAAATAGAAATTGCTGGAAAAGCTGTGCAGGTCTGGCAACAGCATCCACAATTCTTTGATAAAAAACTTAAAGACATATAGTTCAGTCTCAAGGTTGTTCATGAAGCACAGGAGTGGAAATTTGATAGTTGAGTAGTGGTTTTGAGATTCTTGGTTTTACAAGCAAATTGAAATTCTTTTGTTCTGTTTCCTTTTGACTGGCTTACTAGCAGCCAGTGACAGTGTCTTTTACCAGCAACACAGAAATGACTAGTCAGCGATAGATTCAACTATTACCTTCATGGCACATCAGCATTTAACCCACAGCTTTAACCCATACCTAACAGTTTTAGAGGTGTACAGAATGGAAACAGATCCTTCAGTGCAACGAGTTATCCATGCAGACCAGTTATCGTAAATTAATCTCGTCCCATTTGGTAGCAGTTGGCCCATTTCCCTTTAAACCCTTTCTATTCATATACCTATCCAGATGCCTTTTAAATGTTGTAATTGTATCAGACTTCATTGGCAGCTTATGCCATACATGTACCACTCTCTGCGTGAAAGATTTGCCCCTTAGATCCCTTTTAAATTTCTCCCCCCTCACCCTGAACCTATGCCCTCTTGTTCTGGATTACCCCATCCCAGGGAAAAGACCTTATCTATTTACCCCATCCATGTCTTTCATGATTTTACAAACCTCTACAAGGTCACCCCTCAGCCTCCAATGCTCTAGGGAAATTCACCCCAATCTATTCAGCCTCTCCCTAAAGCTCAAATCCACCAACCCTGGCAACGTCCTTGTAAATCTTTTTCTGAACCTTTTAAAGTTTCACAACATTCTTCCTACAGGAGACCAGAATCTCTCACAATATTCCAGAAGTGGCCTAACCAATGTCCCCATACAGCTGCAACATGACTTCCGAACTCTTATATTCAGTCTCTAACCAATAAAGGGAAAGCATACCAAAAGCCTTCTTTACTATTCCATCTACCTGCAACTCCACCTTCAAGGAACAATTAACCTGCACTCCAAGGTCTCCTTTGTTCAGCAACTCTCCCCCAGGACCTTATCATTAAGTGTATAAGTCCTGCTCTGATGTGCCTTTCCAAAATCAGCACCTCACATTTATCGAAACTCCATCTGTCACCCCACCGCCCATTGGCCCATCTGATCAAAATCCCTTTGTACTTGAGGTAACTTTCTTGGCTGACCACTTCACCTCCATTTTGGTGTCATCTGCAAACTTACTAACTATACCTCTTATGTTCACATCCAAATAATTTATATAAATTTATAAATTATAAAAGCAGTGGAATCAGCACCGATCCTTGTGGCACACTGCTGGTCCTAGGCCTCCAGTCTGAAAGGCAAACCTTCAACACCACCCTCTGTTTTCTACCTTCAAGCTTGTCTTGCATCCAAATGGCTAGTTCTCCCTGTATTCCATATGATCTAACCTTGCTAACCAGTTTACCATGAGAAATGCATGTGTACCTGAGCTTAGTAGCACACCTTCTTCCACTAGCATGCAGACATCAAGGTCAAACTAGTTTTGAACTCACGTTCTTGTATATTTTGAAAAGGGAAGGCACAAAGCATGTTCTAGCCCAGACTTTGTCTTTTCTCCCATGTTGTTCACAGTCTTGAATAATTCCCAAGAGATTACAATTCAACTTGTCGTGCATTTCTCACTTTTACATCCATTTCTCGACTCGGCAGGTGAGACATGAAACAAGCTCCTGCTTTGCAGTTTCAAGTCATTCATGTCATCATTATACAAGAGGAGAACTCACTGTCTACACTAGTAGCACCTTGAAGACTCCCAGTTGCCACTCTCATCCTTTCAGGACATGTTTATTGCTCTTCCAAGAGCGTGAGCATCTGGTGATTTTGGCACCTATCACCCAGCTATTGCTCCATAGATCTCAAAGAAGATGCAGATTTACTTGCATTTCTGGCAACCAGTCTGATTTGCTGAGTGTTGCCCTTCACGAGGGTCACCACTTCAGGATGCCTTGTGCAGAAAGTTGTGCCTATACATCTTTCACACAGAATCCATTGTTACTTATGCAAAGATGCTCAAAGCCTCTGGAAATTCGGTCAGCTATTTAGAGACTTGATACGAGAGCTCCAGCACCTGCCACGTTGTTGATTGCAGAGGCATGTCATCAGTCTGAAGCTCAGCATCACCATGACCTACCACAGTCCTAGTATATGTTGGCGTAACTACCACTGCCTCTATCAGATACTGGAATTCATGTGTGTTGTACTGTTGTTGCTGTGTGTGGGATTGCCAATTGACATAAGAGAATCTGTGCTGAGGAAGGAATTATGTGGCACTATATCAGGTGGTGTCATCCTCCGAACTGGAAAACAGCCCAGCAGGATCAGTGGCTGTCTCTTCTTGACCGGTGAGAAAGAGAGGAGAATGATGAGAAGGCACTGCACATTGCACCACGTTCTCTGGAGTTCCATACGACCAGTGATGGCCTGCTCACTTTCAGCAATCAGCTTATTGCTTTCAGGCTTAGTGACTCCACGTCCTCCTTGGTGTTGGCATCAAAACACAAATATATCATAATTACCATATCACTTACCAGTCGTCCTCGTCATGTGGTTAATGAGTTCTCTTCCCAAACCTAAGTTGATGCCATTTGCCCATCATAGACATTTACAAACCTATAGTGCAGTCTCTCTGTCCATGTACCACAGGGATGTCTGCTGCAGGAGACATTGTTCAACCTGTCACATCAAACCACCACGGAGGAAACTTAGGAGTTTTGCCAATTTCAACATGTGTTGATATATATTACTTTGCATAGCAGAAAATGATGAGAATAAAAATATAATATAAAACTACAAATATTGAGCTGAAATGATTAGCAGAATCACAAATGATACAAGAGTTAACCCAATGCATTCATGAGGTAAAGAAGAGTTTAGTTTTGTCTCACCCACCTCAGAACCTCTATCGTACATGAAGGCCCATTCAGATAACCATTTGAGAGTTCTGAAGACAGCCCTAATAAGGAATGTTAATATATTTTTCCATTTAAAGATGCAATTAGGTCTGCTGTTTATGTCCAGAATTTTAACTTTTAATTTAGTTTTCTAGTTTATACTTCTCCTTTTAACAGTGGTGTCCACCTGAAACGTTTTCACACGGATTCATGATTATTGCATATTTTGTTCCAGCATTTGTGATTCAATGAAAATTGCATCTTCTAAAGAGAAGGTAAGAGAATCGAACATGTCTTTCTGAATCTTGCTCACAAAGGAACATATTAAAATACACTGCCACTAAATAGTTTCATGCATGTACATTGACAACATAAGAAAATGTGAATTTAATTGGAAATTTGGAAACTGCTTCAGTTTAGAAAGTACTCAGCGGATATGTTAAGTACTATAGAGTTTTGCCCAATTGTTATACTAGAATTATAACCATGTTGAGTCAAGCCCAGACAGTCTTTAATGTGACAACTATAATTCTTCAAATTATAAATTATCGCAGTACTTTAAAGCAGGGTATACAAGATATGGTAATTTGGAACATTGGAGACATCCAGATATTTGGAGACACCATATGGAAGGTAATCCTTACGATAGTATCAAGCTATATTGAGAATAATATTTAACAATCATTCTCATTGAACAAACATGAGCAGGATTGTATCTGTGCAACAGCAAATATTTGTCTTAAACAAACATGAACAAGATGCACACTGGTTGTTTACTTGATTCAATTTCAATGCCCAAAACCCCTGTTTAAGCAAAGCTGACAAACTTGTTCATTCATGTCACATGAATCAAAGCTTTTATTGCATCACAATCTGCCAAATGGACATACAACAGCAATTAGCAGATCATCTATACTTAATAATACAATATAGTTAATTATTGACATTTTCATTCTCTTCATTATCTTCTGTCGTCACTTGAGGAAGGAAAGGTTCTACTTTGAACAGTAAAGACTCACTGGTTGCACTGCAAATAATGGCTCGTTCTACAAATGGCCCTGAAAAAAAATAAAACATTTGATAATTTAAACTGTTATTTGAAAAATATAACAAAAATCAACAATTAACCAAATTAAACTCAGGATATTCAAGTGAAAACTCCATACTTAGAACAATATTTTCTAAATCATGCAATTAAAAGAGCTTAGCAGCAAGACAGATTTATAACAAATTGACTCATCTTTTTAGCAGTATACTTTGTTATTCAACTGAGTTATTGCTGATCTAAAATGGTGGAATTATGTTCCTTTTAAGCATGTTTTGTCTTGAATTAATGATAGAGGAGATAATCTCAGAATACAAGGTCACCCATTTAAGACAGATGTGGAGGAATCTCTTCTCTCAGAGAGTAGTGTATCTGTAGAATTCTTTATCACAGAGGCTGAAGAGGCTGGGCCACCAAGTATATTTAAAGCTGAGAGAGAAATTCTTGATCAATAATGGAATCAAGGGTGATGAGGAAAAGGCAGTAAGGTGACATTGAGAATCATCAGATCAATTGCAGTCTCATGAATAGGGGAGCATCATCGATGGGTTGAATGGCCTACTTCTACTCCTATGTCATATGCTCTTCTTATATGGGTTCCCTTTCAATTCACATGTAAAATTATCACTCTTCTCACGTACAGTATATCAAGCATATTACATTTGAGTACCTGTTCACTTTCTCCACAATGAAATCTTCATATCCATGTTTAAAATAGAAACTGCCTGTGTAAACTTGTCATGACTATCTACCCCAAAGAGGATCACTGAAAGCATTCAACTAAAACCTATCCTGTTTGCAAAAAGCATATAGTTAGATAGGTAGGGTTGCTGGATCTGCAGCAAAATCAAGTTACCTCTTCCTGATCCAAAACTTAAGTCAATTATATTATTTCTATTGCCATAGCTAATTCAACACAAGCAAGGTGCAAACTGGAGGTTCCTGGCTCTTAATTGCTGTAATCAGGGAGCTGTGATTTAAGAGAATCTCTCAGTACAGAAGAGGCCCCTCATGTCTGTAATGTCAAAGCTATACTAAACCTCCGTTCATCTCAATTTCCAGCATTGGCCCAGAGACACGAATCCAGAGTGTGGTGCTGGAATAGTACAGCACGTTAGGCAGTATCCGAGAAGCAGGACAGTTGACGTTGAGAGCATAAGCGCTTCATCAGGAATGAGGGGGTGGCTCAAAGGGGCTTGGAGATAAATGAGGGGGATGTGGGGGAAGGTAGCTGGGAATGTGATAGATCAAGTTGGGGAGGTGATGGTGATAGATTGGAAAGGAGGGTGGAGGGGATAGATGGGAAGAAAGATTGACAAGTAGGACAGTTCAATAGGCGATGCAGAATTGGAAGGTCGGCTCTGAGATAAGGTGGGTGGAGCAGAAATGAAGAAACTGGTGAAATCTACATTGATCCCATGTGGTTGGAAGGTCCCAAGGTGGAAGATTAGGTGTTGATCCTCCAGGCATCGAGTGGCTAGAGTGTGGTAGTGGAGGAGGCCCAGGACTTGCATGAGCTTAGCGAAATGAGAGGGGCAATTAAAGTGTTCAGTCAGAAGGCGTTGGGGTTGTGTCGTGTGCGTCTCCCAGAGTTGTTCTCTGAAATATTCCACAAGTTGGCGTCCTGTCTCCCCAATGTCGAGGAGACCACACCAAGAGCAACGGACACAGTAGATGACTTGCAGAAGTACAGTTAAATCTCTGTTGGATGTGGAAGGATCCACTGGGGCATTGGACGGTGGTGAGTAGGGAGGTGTGAGCACAGGTTTTGCATTTCTTGCGGTGGCAAGAGAAGGTGCTGGAAGTGGAGAGAGAGTTGGTGTGGGCCATGGACCTAACAAAGGAGTCGCAGAAGGAATTGTCTCTGCGGAACATGGATGTGGTGGGGAGGGAAACGTATCCCTGATGCCGTGGTCTGTTTATAGGCGGCAGAAATGCCATGTTGTATCCGGAGGTTGGTGGGGTGGAAGGTGAGGACCAGGCAGGGTGAGGGAGGGTTTCTGTCCTTGCTACAATTGGAGGGATGAGGTTCAAGGGTGGAGGTATGGGAAGTGGATGAGATGTGCTGGATGGCATCATCAACTATGTGGGAGGGGAAATTGCAGTCCTTGCAGAAGGAGCCCATCTAGGATTTTCTATGGTGGAATTGGTCCTCTTTGGAGCACATGTGGTAGAGATAGAGGAATTGAGAGTAAGGGATAGTGTTTTTACAGGTGGCATGGTGGGAGGTGGTGTAGTCCAGGTAGCTGTGGGAGTCTGTGGGTTTGAAGTAGATGTCCATGTTGAGTCGGTCACTGGAAAAGGAGATGGAGAGGTCCAGGAAGGAGAGGGAGGTCCAGGTGAGCTTCAGTTCAAGGTGGAAGGTGTTTGTGAAGTTGATGAACTATTTAACCTCATCTTGGGAGCACACCTCCCCCCTCACCTCCATCCAAGGCCCCACAGGACCCTTCCACATCTGTCAGAGATTTTCCTGCACATCCAAACATCTCATCTACTGTGTCCGTTGTTTTCAATGTGGTGTCCTGTATACTGGGGAGACAGGACGCCAACTTGCTTATCATCTCTGGGACACGCACACCAAACAACCCTAGTGACTTTTGGCCAAACACTTTAACTCCCCCTTCCATTCAGCCAGGGACAAGCAAGTCCTGGACCTCCTCCACCACCAGATTCTAGCCACCCGACTCCTCAAGGAAGAACACCTCATCTTCCGCCTTGGGACCCTCCAACCACACAGTACCAATGTTGATTTCGCCAGTTTCCGCATACAACCCCCTACCTCCCACCGTATCCCAGATTCAATCAGATCAGCACAGTGGTTCAGTGATTAGCACTGCTGCC
>NC_057710.1:126973481-126978421 GCF_004010195.1 Chiloscyllium plagiosum
TTTGTCAATTTGGATGGATGTGTTATAAGGGCTGAATGTGCATGGTGAAGATGAGGTACTGGGGGCCAGGGAAACAAAAGTCATGGAAAAGGTGCAGAGATTTACCTGTACTTCCACACATCATCTATTTGTGTCCATTGCTCTTGGTGTGGTCTCCTCTACACTGGAGAGACAGTATGCCAACTTGCGAAATGTTTCAGAAAACATCTCTGGGCACCTGCATGGGCCACAGCTATACTTGCCTCTTCGTCGGGTACATGGAACAGTCCATCTTCTGCAGTTACATTGGCACCATTCCCCACTTTTCCTCTGCTACATCGATGACTGCATCAGCGCCACCTCGTGCACATGTTGAACCGTTCAACTTCACCAACATTTTCTACCCTGACCTCAAGTTCACCTGGACCAACTCGGATATCTCTCCCTCCCACTCCTGGACCTCTCCACCTCCATTTCTGGCAACCGACTCAAACCCACCTACTTCAAACCCGCTGACTCCCAGTTACCTGGACTACACCACCACCCATCCTGCCTCCAGTAAAAACACTATCCCTTACTCACAATTCCTCCGCCTCCGCTCCCAAGTGGAGCAATGCCATCACAGAAGATCCTAGTCAGCCTCCTTCTTCAAGGACAGCAATTTCCCCTCCAATGTGGTCACCGATGCCCTCCAGTGCATCTTCTCCACCTCCCACACCGCCGCCCAGGTGCCATCACAGAAGATCCTAGTCAGCCTCCTTCAAGGACAGCAATTTCCCCTCCAATGTGGTCATCGATGCCCTCCAGTGCATCTTCTCCACCTCCCACACCGCCGCCCAGGAACCCCACCCCTCCAATTGCAACAAGGACAAAAACCCCTCGGGGTCTTCACCTTCCATCCCACCAACCCCCGGATACAACACATCACCATCCGCCATTTCCACCACTTACGAACAGACCTCACCACGAAGGATATATTTCCCTCCACACCCCTATCTGCGTTCCACAGAGACCATTCTATCCGCGACTCTCTTGTTAGGTCTACGGCCCTCACCAACCCATCCTCCACTCCCGACATTTTTCTTTACTGCAAGGAGTGCAAAACCTCCCTACTCACCACTGTCCAAGGCCCCAACGGATCCTTCCACATTCAACAGAGATTTACCTATACTTCCACATACATTATCTACTGTGTCCATTGCTCTTGGTGTGGTCTCCTCTACATTGGGGAGACAGGATGCCAACATGCAGAATGTTTCAGAAAAAGTCTCTGGGACATATGCACCAAACAACCCCACCGCCCTCTGGCTGAACACTTTTACCTCTCCTCCCACTCTGCCAGACATGCTAATCGTAGGCCTCTTCCACCACCGAACTCTAGCCACCTGACGCCTGGAGGAAGGACGCCTCATCTCCTGCCAAAGGATCCTCCAACCACATAGGATCTATGTAAAAGTCACCAGTTCATTCATTTTCCCTCCCGCCACCTTATCCCAGAGCTGACCTTTTTTTTTAAAATCGATATTTTTATTGAAAATTCAACATTTTTACAAGTTTACAAAAATAAAAAAATTCCCAAGTATTAACACTGATATACAATTAAATCTTAAATAAATAATAACCAAAATTTAACAAAAGGAAAATATCGAGAGAAAAAAATCAAAACTCAACTGACTACTAATCTAACCTACAACTAACCAGAGTGTATAATTAAGTCTCTTACATTATTCAAATAAGAGAAAGAAAAAAAACCCGATGGATAACACAGAAATTGGATAGTGAGATACATGCTCAGAATGTGTTAACATCAAATGTAAAAAAACCTGTATTTGTGCGGGATTCCTCTCCCAAGAGGCCCCGGATCAGCCAGGTTCGCCATCTCAATTAAATAAAAGCCCTTGTTGGGATAGCCAAAATATCTGTATTTATATAATTCAAGAAGGGTTGCCATATTTTATGGAATAATTCGGTCTTTTGGTGCACCATATTTGTAAGGAAGTCAAGGGGAATACATTCCATAATTAATCTGTGCCAATTTGAAAGTCCAGGGGGGCCCTCAGCCACCCAGTTTACCAAAATATTTTTCCTTGCACAGACGAGAGAATAAAAAATAATATCTTCCCGTGCACATCCAGGGAGGGTAAGTTCGAAAAGCCCAAAAGGAGAGATACAGAGTCCACTCTAATTTCCGTTCCTAGGATTTCTGTCAGAGCACTTGCTACTTTAGTCCAATATCGAAGGATCTTATGACAGGTCCATAGGCAATGTACAAGAGTGCCTACCTCTATTTTACATTTGGGACACACTGGAGATGCTCCTGCCTTAAATTGTGCCAATCGATCCGGTGCTATATGGGCTCTATGAAGTATCTTCAGCTGAATAGCCCGAGTTCTGTTGCAGATGGTAATTCTTCTAGCGTTTTCCCAAATGTCATTCCACGTTTCTATAGAGATTTCTAGTCCCAAATCCTGATCCCATGTTTTAAGCAGATTGTCCATGTCTCCCGAAACTTCATCATGTAGTAAATGATAAATAGTACTGACGGAAGATACCCCCATTGGCCGTAGCACTCTACATTCTCTATCTGATTTATAAAGACTATCTAGTAACGTAGTCTTCTTCCGTATGTAATCTCGAATTTGGAAGTATCGAAAGAGGTCTCCATTAGGTAATCCGAATTTCTGACGCAGCTGTTCAAAAGACATCAGGACCCCTTCTTTAAATAGATCCCCTAAACAAGACATACCCCTGCATCTCCAGAGTTTGAAAGTAGCATCTGTATACCCCGGTTGAAATCCCCATGCTCCCACTATCGGAGCATAGGAGGATGTTTTATGTGAGTTGCCCTCATTTTGCAGCATTATATTCCAAGCTTTAATTGTGTTTAGTATTATAGGGTTTTTACAGTGATCCGTAATGATTTTCCTCTTGTCTGAAAATAAAAGGTTAATAAGTGGGCATTTTACTTGAGAAGCCTCGATGTCCAGCCAGATTGATTGCGGGTCAGACAAGACCCAATCAGCTATGTAACTTAATAGGGAACTTAACTGATATTTCCTAAAATCTGGGAAATCCAATCCTCCCCTTGTCTGTGGAAGCTGGAGTTTCTTCAGCTTAATGACGGGCCGTCTATGATTCCAGATAAAGGAACCCAACCAGCCCTATAATTTATGTAGTCCCAGCCTTGGCAGCATCACCGGAAGCATTCTCATCGGATATAGGAGACATTCAGTTTAATTAGTGCTATTCTACCTAGCCAGGAAATTGGAAGGGTCTCCCCATCGCTGGAGGTCCTGCCTTATGCTTTCCAGTAAATGCACACAGTTAGCCTTGTATAACTGACCAAATACTGGGGTAATAAAAATGCCTAAATATAAGAAACCCTCCAGGAACCACCGATAGGGAAAGTGGGATTCGTCCACTAAGTGGGGTATCATACCCATTGGCATAGCCTCCGATTTCGAGAAATTAATTTTATAGCTTGAGAATGCACTAAATGTATTAATAACTTGGATTAAGCGAGGCACGGACATCAGAGGATTACTGAGGAATAGGAGAACATCATCTGCACAAAGGGTAATTTTATGTTGACCTGTACCAATCCTCGGGGCCGTTATATTAGGGTCAGCCCGTATAACTTCTGCTAGTGGCTCAATTATTAGTGTAAATAGCAATGGCGAAAGAGGACATCCCTGACAGCAGCCCCTATCCACACTGAAGCTATCCGAGCCTAATCTATTGGTAATCACAACTGCTTTGGGATCACTATCCAATGTTGAGACCCATTTGATAAACATCTTTCCAATGCCAAACCTTTCCAATGTGTAAAACAAATATGACCATTCAACCCTATCGAATGCCTTTTCCGCATCTAATGAGACTACTATTCCTGGTATCTTTCCCTGATGGCAGGCTTAAATCATATTCAAAACTCTTCTAACATTATTGGATGATCTACGGCCCTTAATAAACCCCGTCTGATCCTCCTTTATGATATGTGGCAATACCCTTTCTAGTCTCAATGCTAACGTTTGAGAGAGGATTTTAAAATCTACATTTAGCAAGGATATTGGTCTGTATGACGCACAATCTTCTGGGTCCTTTCCTTTTTTAAGGATAAGAGAGATATTTGCCTCTTTCAACGAAGGCGGGAGATAGCCCTGGCTGTATGAGTAGTTATACATGTCCATAAGTGGACCAGCTAATATTCCTGTAAATTCTTTATAGAATTCAGTTTGAAAGCCATCTGGGCCAGGTGCCTTACCGCTCTGAAGTTGCCCGATTGCGTCAAGTATTTCTTGGACTGTTAGGGGAGCATTTAAGATCGATACCTGTTCTGGAGTTAGGTCCAAAAAGGTCAAAGTTTTTAAAAATGCTTGCATCCTCCTAGTCCTGTCTTCACAGTCCTGCGATTTACATAATTCAGAATAAAATTTTCTAAAGATCGCATTAATCTTTTATGATCATGAGTCAAAATATCTGTTCTTTCCTTGATAGATGTGATAGTTTGAGGGACCTTTTTCTTTGCAAGAAATGCTAAGTATCTACCCGGTTTATCACCAAATTCATATAACCTTTATTTTGCAAATAATATTTCCCTCTTAGCCATTTGGGTAAGCATGGTGTTTAGAGCTATCCTAAAGGCCGTAATCCTTTGCAATTTGATAATAGAAGGTCTGTCGGCGTATGCTGTTTCAGCCACTTTTAAGCGAGCTTCAAGCAGACGCTGTTGTTCTCCCTTTTTTTTTTCTGGGTTGCTGGGTTGCTGAGTATGAGATGATCAAACCTCGCGCGTAAGCTTTGATGGTCTCCTACATCATTGATAGGTTGCTAGCCGTACCTAAATTAATTTCTAAAAAAGTTTAAAATTCTTGAGAGAAGTACCTTACAAATTTACTATCTTTCATCAGGAAGGGGTCCATACGCCAATGCCGAGGGGATGTCCCATTGTTCCTCACCTT
>NC_057710.1:126979039-126980170 GCF_004010195.1 Chiloscyllium plagiosum
GTTTATCGCCAAATTCATATAACCTTTGTTTTGCAAATAATATTTCCCTCTTAGCTGTTTGGGTAAGCATGGTGTTTAGAGCTGTCCTAAGGGCCGTAATCCTTTGCAATTTGATAATAGAAGGTCTGTCAGCATATGCTGTTTCAGCCACTTTTAAGCGAGCTTCAAGCAGACGCTGTTGTTCTCCCTTTATTTTTTTCTGGGTTGCTAAGTATGAGATGATCAAACCTCGCGCATAAGCTTTGATGGTCTCCTACATCATTGATAGGTTGCTAGCCGTACCTAAATTAATTTCTAAAAAAGTTTAAAATTCTTGAGAGAAGTACCTTACAAATTTACTCTTTCATCAGGAAGGGGTCCATCCGCCAATGCCGTGGGGGATGTGTCATTGTTCCTCGCCTTGATTTCCATATATACAGCAGCGTGATCAGAAATTGCTATACTGCCTATTTTACAGGATGATATGGAATTTTTAAAAATCGAGGGGGCAAAAAACATATCAATTCTGGTATGACATTTATGTGGATTGGAGTAAAAAGAAAAATCTCTGCCCTATGGATGAAGACATCTCCATACATTTACTAATCCTAATACTTTGTTCAGATCCGCCAATTGTCTAGATCTGGGAGATACTCCTGCAGTACGCTTGGGAATCCTATCTATTTCCGGATCCATAATAGAATTAAAGTCTCTCCCTATAATTGTACGATGGGCAACGAGAGCCATCAATTTTGAGAAGGCTTCCGTTATAAATTTAAAAGGATGTGCCAGGGGGCAATACAAATTTAAAATCCCATATTCCTCTCCATTTATAAGGGCTTTAATCAGAATATATCGTCCAGATTCGTTTTTTATCTGATTTAGAATTTTGAAAGGGAAATTCTTCCGAAGAATAATAATAATTCCCCTGCTTTTTGAGCTAAAAGAAGAAAAAAAAGGCCTGATCAAACCCACCCTGTCATAATTTCAAATGTTCTTTATCCAATAAGTGTGTCTCCTGTAGGAGAGCTATATCAACCCTTTCTTTCTTGAGGTTTGATAATATTTTCTTCCTTTTGACTGGCGAATTACTCCCCTTGACATTCCAGGTGCACCACTTAACCGACTGATCAACCATAATCATCCGGGCAA
>NC_057710.1:126980372-127002374 GCF_004010195.1 Chiloscyllium plagiosum
GAATAAGGTAACCACCTCCCCCCACCAACATTCACTAGACCCCCGGCCTATATATATAGAATAATAAAAAAAAAACACGGGGGGGGGGGGAGAAAATCGTTAAGTAGAGAACAAATAAATAAATCCCTCTCCCCATCCCCAAGATAATATTAAACAGTAAGGTTAAAAAAAAGGGGATGAATATATAAAAAAGAAAGGGAAGGGAGATGTAAACTGGAGTGGGGGGGAAGCAAACCAACATCAATTATCTCTTACAATTTATCTAAGAGAGTCCAAAAATTCCTTGGCCTTTTTCGGCAATCTGAAGTTATACACCGATCCTTCATGGTTAAAGCATAGCGTCGCTGGGTAGCGCAAGGAGTACTGAATATTTAAGTCCCTTAAACACTTCTTCGCCTCATCGAACGCTTTCCTCTTTCAGACCAGAGCTGGGGAAAAGTCCTGGAATAACATGATCTTGGATCCTTTATAGATCATGGCTTGGGGATCTTTTCCAAGATTTCTGGAGGCTTCTAAGAATATACTAAACAACTAATTGTATTAAGTAAAAGCTATTTTAAATGATTTGGTGAGTGTGGTGGGGGTGGGCGACCCACTTTGCCCAAGTCCTGGGAGGAGCACTGTAGACTCAGACTTGCTGGGTCGCCGCCATCTTGGATCCCCCCAGAGCCGACCTTCTAACTCAGTACCACTCTGTTGAATCGTCCCACCTGTCCATCTTCTGTCCCACCTATCCGCTCCACCCTCCATTCCGACTGATCACCATCATCCCCCAAGCTCTATCTACCTATAGCATTCCCAGCCGCCTTCCCACAGCCCCACCCCCCTCAGGCCACCCCTGATGAAGAGCTTATGCTCAAAACATCTACTCTCCTGCTCCTCGGATGCTGTCTGACCAGTTGTGCGTTTCCAGAACCACAATTTTCAACTCTGATTTTCAGCATCTGCAGTCCTCAATTTCTCCTGATAAGGCTAAGTGTCCTGTATGCCTTAACTACCCTACTAACATGTTCTGCCACCTTCAAGGATTTGTGGACTAACACAGAGATCTGTTTGTTCTTCTGAAGTTCCTAGTGTCCTGCTAGTCACAGAGTACTTCCTTGTCTTGTTACTTCTTCCAAAACGTATCATCTCACACTTATCAGGTGAATTTCTATCTGCCATTGATTTGTCTATCTGACCAAACAGTTTATATCCTCCTGTAACTTCAAACCTGTCCACTGCCTGGCCAATCTTTGTGTCACACACAATCTTACTTATCATCCCCCTCGATTGTTTCTCCATATCAAAAAATAAGGTACCTTGCACTGACCACTGTGGTACACCACTGGACACTGGCTTGCTGTCACACAAACAAGCCTTCTACCATTACCATCCATCTCCTGCCACTAATTCAATTTTGAATCCAAATTGCCAAGGTACTCTGGATCCCATCACTTTCAGCTTGTCAAAGGCGTTGCTGGAATCCATATACATCAACTGCACTCTACTCACCTACGTATTTGACTTCTTTGAAAGCCTCAACAAAGCCCAGGCTGACAATGCCTGATAAAACGTCATTTCTCCAAGAAGAGATTAATTGTCTCCTTCAGAATTTTCTCTAATAGTTTACCTATCAATAATGTGAGACTCTGATCTGTAAATCTCTTCCCTTTTTGCAAAGTGGAACCACATGAGCTGTCCTCCATTCCTCTGACACCTCCATTGTAGCAAGACAATTTAAAATTTGATTCAGGGTCACTGATTTCCTTCTCCTCTCCACAGCAGCCTGAGATACATTCGGACCTGGGTTTTTGTCCATTTTTAAATATGCAAAAACCTCCTCACTCACTACACTAATTTGCTCAAGTACCTCGCAGTCCATCTTCCCCAACTGTATGCCTGCATCTTCCTTTCCCCCAAATGAATACAGTTATGAAATACTTGTTTAATACTCTACCAACGTCCTCCAGTTCCATACACAAATGTCTGCCACGGTCCATAATGTGCCATATGCTCACTGGTAATTCTCTTCATTTTGATATACTTGTAGAATGATTTGGGATTCTCCATAATCTTGTCCTGTTTTTTTTTCATACCCTCTGTTCTCCGAATTGCTTTCTTAACTCCCCCACAACCCTTTCTATACTCCAATAGTGCCTCTGTTGATTTTCATGTATGATTAGATGCCTCTCTTTTTGTTTTTATCCAGTCTTGAATATTCCTCAGCACCCAATGTTCCCCGGCTCTGTTGCTTCTGCAAATCACCAAAAGGGAACATGATGGGCCTGTCCTCTCCCCAATTCCTTTTTCAAATCCTTCTGCTATTCACCTATAGATTTCCCCTCAAACAGCAGTTCTGTCTACTTTGGCCAGGTGCATTTCATTTTAATAGAATCTGCCTTTCCCAATCCAAAACTCTTTTTGGTAGACCATCATTTTCCTTTTCCACATCAAACTTAAAAACATATGGTGTTGTGGTCGCAATCATTAAATGCTCCGCTACTGCGACCTTGAACACCTGACTGGCTTCATTCCTCAAAATTAGGTCCAGCACTGTACCATCCCTTGTAGAGTATTCCACACGTTGATAGCAAAAGCTCCCCTGAATAGATTTTCAGCAATCTGTTCCCTCTAAACTTCTGATTATGCCAACTGATTGTAACATTTTTGGGGGGCTGTCTGGTGGCTCAATGGTTAGCACTGTTGCCTCACAGTGCCAGGAACCCATGCTTGATTCCATCTTTGGAACATTGTCCATGTGGAGTCTGCACATTCTGCGTGGGTTTCCTCTGGGTGCTCTGGTTTCCTCCCACAATCCAAAGATGTGCAGATTAGGTGAACTGGCCATTCTATATTGCCCATAGTGTTCAGGGGTGTATAGGTTAGGTGCATTAGTCAGGAGTAAATGTAGTGTAATAGGGTAGGGGAATGGGTTTGGGTGGGATATTCTTCGGAGGGTCAGTGTGGACTTGTTGGACCAAATTTCCTGTTTCCACACTGTAGGGATTCTATGATTTATGATGTTTGGGCAAGTTTGAAATCACTTAATTACCCTCAGTGAATTGTCTACATATCTTTAGACAATATCTTCTTTTCAATTACCTGCCTATAATACATTCCTAACAGTGTGACTGTCACCTTTTTGTTCCTAAACTCTACCCACAAAGCACATTTTACAACACTTTCGAGAGGTCCTTTCTCCTTACTACAATAATGGACTCCTTAATTAATAATGCAAACCACTTCCTCTTTTACACACACCTGAAGAACGTCTATGCTGGAATATGGAGTTGCCAGTCCTGTACCTAGCTCAACCATATCTTTGTGACGGCAATAACATCACAAATCCACACCCTGAACTCATCTGTCATTCATCTATACTCATCTTTCAATTCTTTTAAAATAAATGACACACAAAATAAACATTTTAAAATTTGTGCTCTTTTAAAAAAGATAACATCGCTGAGGAACAGAATCTAGTGTCTGAACTGAATGCTCTATATCAGGTGTAGTAGTTGTTACATGCATAATAAATCTCTTTAATCCGCTTTAATGCATTAAACTTTGAAAATTATCTGGATATCTTTCCCCATTCCCACTCTAGAATTAGAGCACAAAAGCAGAAACCAACATTCAATGCAGTTCTAAATGCTGCCTTTTGGTTGAGATGTTAACAAACACCTTGTTTGCAATCCTATGGACATAAAAGATCCAGTGGCACGAGAAGAAATGCAGAAGAGTTTACCCCTTGGTAGACTGACCAATCATTTACACGCACTCAAAAAAGCAGGACTACCTAGTCATTATCACCTTGAAGTTTGGGAGGATACTTGCTGTGCAGAAATTAACTGTCAAGTTTCCAACATTATAACAATTATTAGACACAAAGAAGTACCACATTGACTGTAAGGGTTTTGAAACATTCAGTGATCATGAAAAATCCTATATATTGTTTTTTTTATCTTTCCATTTCTGTCAAGCTTGTAGTGCCATTAGGAAGTCTGGCTGATATATATTTGGTGTGGGTGTACCACCCAAATTAGTAAGACATTGACCAAGATTTAGTAAACTCCACCAACTAAAAGGGTTAACTGATTTCTTAGCTCTGCTCATCAAGATATAAAGGATTGTTCTTGGGAGGGAACTGACGTATTTAGTATGCATTCAAGTATTTAGGTTTTTGTTCAGTTGTCTGTAAATTGTGCATCAGGATGTTTCTGTATCAGTCACATATACTGACTCTTAACTATGAGCTCTTCCCAAAAACATTCATGTTTCTCAGAGGTAACATAACCAGTAACTAAATAATATGTAATAAACTATTCCATTTATCAAGACTGAGCTTACCTTCTGCCAAAGACTCAGTGTAAGCAACCTTCACCATCAGGTATCAATAATTTAGATTAGGTCATAGATTTGTTCACCGAGCTGGTGTGACTTTGTGTAGAAATTTCATCACCTCACAAGGCAACATCATCAATGGGTCTTTGATATGGTGTTGGTGGTCTGTCCCACCTGGTATTTATGTGTCTCTGTTTTTTGGTACTTCCAGTTCTGTATCCGAGTAATTTGTAGCTGGGGCCCAGTTTAATGTGTTTACTGATTGAGTTATGGTTCAAGGAATTTTCTCACGTGTCTCTGTTTAGCCTGTGATAGGATAGTTACATTGTACTAATTGAATTTTGACCTTCATTATCTGTGTGGTTGGAAATGAGGGAGTACTGGTCGTGTCTGGTAGTGGTGAGTTGATGTTTGTGCACACATAGGACAAACATGAAGAAAACTGACCAATGTAGTGTTTTTCACAGTCCTTGGAGGGTATCTTGCAAATAATGCTCATCCTGTTAGATGTGGGTGTGAGTTTTTAATCTTTGGGAGGAGCTGGTGAAAGCTGTTTACTGCTTTGCGAGCCATAAAGATTCCTAGGGGTCAAAGTAGTCAGGTAGTCATTTCTGATTTTTCTTTGATGTACGGTATGATTGCTATCGTGTCTGGTCATTTTGTGTTTTCTTCTTTAGGTTTGTTGCGGAAGTATCAGAGGATAGTGCTCTTGGGGTATACGTTTTGTTTAAATCCCTCGTTAGGTGTTCCTGTTCTGCCTTCTAGGGTTCTGGGTTGCTTCAGTGTGTCTTTGCTAATTTAAGTAGCGTTTTAATGCAACTTTTTTGTGGGTGCTGGGGTGGTTGCTGTTATAGTTCAGTATCTGGTCTGTATAGATGTTCTTCCTGTATACACTGGTCTGGAGTTCACCGATGGGTGGGAGTTCCACTAACGTGTCCAGGAAAGGAAGTGAACTTTCCAGTTGGGTATGTTTAGTGATGACAATGGTATCATCTACATATTGGATCCAGAGTTTGGGTTGGATGGTGGGGAGGGCTGTTCTAAGTATTGCATTACTGCTTCTGCTGTCAGTCCTAATATCGGTGGCCTATTGGTGTACACTTGTCTTTTGAATGTAAAGTGAGTATTGAGGCATAAGTCCAGTAAAGTTAACATGCTGTTATTGTTGATGTTGCTGGTGTCATAGGGTGCCCGAGTAACCACTTGATCCAATATCGTGGCAATGGTACTCTTGGCGCCTTTACATCAAATGAAATCATGATTTCGTCCTCCTATATAGTGGGGTTTCTGATGGTGTTAAGGAACTCTTGGGAGGAATGAATGGAGTGGTCGATTCAGATTTTGTCTTGTTTGTAGCCCTTGGCTAGCCAGTAGGTAGGTGTCCCTGGGAGTAATATAATAGGCCTGGGGGGGGCTCTTTTTTTGTGAACCTTGGGTAGTCTGTAAAATCAGGGTGTGCGGGATCCATCAGATTTCATCTTTTGCAGGTCTATTTTGCTGATGTCTGCTGCGCTGTATACTGTAGTTGCTTTAATGTCATGGTGATCTGTTCTCGAGTTGTGGGGTCAGGTCTATCGTTACCTGTTGCTAAGTAGCAGTATCACTGAGTAGTTTGTTTGTTTTCTCTGCTTAATATTACTGTCATCCTTCAGTTGTGGGTGCTGGCGTAATACTATAACATAGGAGAAAGTGAGGACTGCAGATGCTGGAGATCAGAAAGAAAATGGGTGGTGCTGGAAAAGCACAGCTGGTCAGCCAGCATCCGTGGAGCAGTACAGTTGATGTTTTGGACACAAGCCCTTCATCAGTAGTGCTATACTGAGTTAGACTACCAGCGGATAAACAAAGCTGCATTAGAACACTATTAAACAAGCAAGGACACACTGCAGCAACCCAGAACTCTGGAAGGCAGAACAGGCACACCTATTCATGGGATTTAAATGAAACGTGTACCCCAAGAGCACTGTCCTCTGATACTTGCGCAACAAACCTAAAGAAGAAAACATTAAATGATCAGATACAATAGTGACCATACCGTACATCAAAGAAATATCAGAAATTAGTTGCAGGTAGATAGTATAGTGAAGGCGGCGTTTGGTATGCTTTCCTTTATTGGTCGTAGATCAGAGCTGATAATGTGTTGCTGGAAAAGCGCAGCAGGTCAGGCAGCATTCAAGGAGGAGAATCGATGTTTTGGGCATGAGCCCTTCTTCAGGAGTTGGGAGATCATGTTGTGGCTGTACAGGACATTGGTTAGGCCACTGTTGGAATTTCGCGTGCAATTCTGGTCTCCTTCCTATTGGAAACATGTTGTGAAACTTGAAAGGGTTGAGAAAAGACTTACAAGGATGCTGCCAGAGTTGGAGGACTTGAGCTATAAGGAGGTTGAATAGGTTAGGGCTGTTTTCCCTGGAGCGTCAGAGGCTGAGGGGTGACCTTGTAGAGGTTTATAAAATCATGAGGGGCATGGATAGGATAAATAGACAAAGTCTTTTCTATTAGCCGGTTGCTGGCAGGTGGGACTAGACTGGGTTGGGATATCTGGTCGGCATGGACGGGTTGGACCGAAAGGTCTGTTTCTGTGATGTACATCTCTATGACTCTACTCGGAACTTTTGAGGCTTACAAACCAGTAAACATCTTTCACAGCTCTTCCCTACACCCACATCCAACAGGATGCACATTATTTACAAGATACCCTGCAAGATCTGTGAAAAACACTACAAAAGGTCAAACATGAAGAAAACTGACCAGACGAGTGCACAAATGTCAACTCGCCACTGCCAGACACCATGAGTATTCTCTCATTTCCAACTATACAGACAACAAAGGACACAAATTTAGCTGGGACAACATAACCATCAAATCACAGACTAAACAGAGACACGCGAGAGAATTCCTTGAAGCCTGGCACTCCAAACAGAACTCAATCAATAAGCACATTGAACTGAACCCCATAGACAAATCACTCAGATGCAGAACTGGAAGTATAAAAAAAATACATAAATATGGGACAGACCACCAAAGTATCAAAAACACACTGATGATGTCACCTCGTGAGGCGACAAAATGTCTGCAGAAAACCACACCAGCTCGGCAAATGAATCTGCAACCTCGTTCACAAGTCTTTTTAAAATCTCTAAATAATTTAGATTATTATGAAGAAAAATAGATTGGCCGCAGTGAATCTACCAAAGAATCTCAGATGGTTCCAGTGGACAATCACACAACAAATATCATACCGGCAAGGCTGTCTCTGAAATTACAGTGGGCTGACAATAGTGAAGATTTTGACACGTGCTAATAAACATATGGTTGATGTTTAGTTTACTTCTCCAAAATATTCCAAAATATATCACTCACCAAATTCCACTGGTCTGTGCGTACAAACATCCTTGATAATTGTGGCAACATTAGCAACAATGTGTTCCCTGGGCATATCCACCTGAAAAATAACAATGGATGACGAGATGCTATACAGTTTGGGAGATGACACTCTTGCAACGCAAATTCATCATCAACTTATTGAATTTACTGCCCTACGTCCCAACAGTTGAACCTGCCAATTACTCCACATTAAGTAAATCGCTCACTTTATTTGTCTGTTTTCCTGTTCATTAGTCTGTTCAAGGCAAGTATTCGTTTTCTTCAGTGATTTTTACTCTTATTCATCTGTTCCATCCTAATGTTCAAATCACTTTCACATCATTGTATCCAATGTCTGCAAACTTGCTCAGGCTTAAATTCCTTTCAACATACTATAGATTTCTTACTCATATCTTTTGCACACAATTATCATTAGTGGCAAAGCCTTCAAACACTTCAGCCCTGCAGTGTATGATCTCTTCCTCAACACTTAGCATCTGTGCTACTTTTAAAAAACATTCTTAAACCAATTATCTCCATAAAGCCTTTGGTCACCTGTCCCATTCTGCCTTAACATCTATTCTGTAAAGATCTTGGAATGATTTCCACATTAAAATTGACTAAGTATAGGCACATTGTTGCTGTTGCTGCTCAATAAGGTATCATGCCTTCATGTATACTCTACACTATTTTCAAAATATGCAGCATGCAACAAATGTTATATTACAGTGCAGTCCCAGCATGTAACAAGATTCTTAAAAAAAAATTGATATTTAACAAGGCAGTCACTTCATCATGCAAAATATTTTTCCACCAACAAATAACTATTTGATGTCAACCTGTTTATATCACTTAGCTAACCATATCTAATGAACTCTTGCAATTTAGCATAGATTTGAATTCCTTGTTCATCAAAATAAAATACAGCAAAATATATACTGGTCCAATGAAGACACAAGAAAGGAGATATAATGATTGGCTTTAGTTATCTACAATTCTGTCGATTCTGCTATAACGTGCGTTTCTTCAACATGAATTGGCTACAATGCGATTGAAGCATGTTTGTAGAACACAAACTTTCCTTCCCTATATTGGCTGTAACATGATTCTGGTCCCATTGGTTTAAATAGTGTTGCTATTATGCAATTTTCTTATAACCTGGGATCGCACAGGAATGGAACTATTGCCTTCTATCAGTAATGTAATTTAATACCATATGTACTTGTATAATTTGGGTGAGCCTCTGTGATTAGTTCATTCATGTGTCTACCATGTTTCTTTTCAATTTCACTGTAACTGTGTCACTAATAGCATATTCCAGTTAAATAGGCACCTTACTGGTGTAAAAATATTACAAAACGCAATCTAAATGAGGTGCAATGCACTTGTTTGTACAGCAAGTACAGAATGAGCTAACTATATTACATATTTACTTTACGTCACTGAAAACAGTCTTATCAGTATTCTTTTTAAAATGATTACAAAGATTATAATTAACTACAGATTCTTTCTTTTTTTCAAAAAAAGACAGTTTGCTTGAATTACCAGATCGAAAAATGCAAAGGAGTTGTTTTAACACATATAGTGTTAACACATATATAATGGTACAACATTGAGGTGGGGATTTGTTTATATATAAAAGCAAAATACACCTTTTCTTTCGAACAAAAGCAGAAGGAATTCCGGTTTTATTCTCCAGTTTTAGTTCTGATTGCTGGCAAACAATTATTCTCTGACTCTGGGGCTACTGAATTCAGTTGAGATCGGCATTCTTTCCACCCCAGATATCAAATCTTAACTGTAACAAGAATTGTTTAAATTTCGTCCTAATAGGGTATACAAAGTAGCTCTTTGTCAACCCTCGATCTCCACAGAACTATGGTAAAGACATTGTAGTTGAAATTATAAAACATTGTAAATACAAACTTGCTGCAAGACGGTTGAAAATATAGGTGTAAGTGAGGACTACAGATGCCAGAGATCAGAGTTGAGAGTGTGGTGCTCGAAAAGCACAGGTCAGGCAGCATCCTAGAAGCATGAGAATTAACATTTCAGGCATAAGCCTTTCATCAAGAATGAGGTTGTTGGGTGTGTTGAAATTAAGAGATCAAGGGTGGGTAACAAACCAGCACGCAGCATCCATGTGGATGGGATGTGTTGGAGGTGGGAGAAGGGATCCTCTGAGAGTGGGCAGGAGTCTTGACGGAAAAAGTGGGCTCAGAGACAGCAGAATAAATGTTCCACGTTGCAACGCAAGATGAACTCATTAATCTGGAAACGTAGGAGGATGAATGTGAGGCCTTTGCTGAGTACTGATCATTCATCCTCAGTAACGAGGTGGTCAAGGGGAATGGTAAAAACATGGCAGGGCTTGGAGCTAGGACCTGGTGTGGGACTGGAGAGTAACAGACCAGCGCGAGGTGTCCAAGTGGATGGGGTATGTGGTAACAGACCAGCACAGGATGTCCAGGTGGATGGCGTGTTGGAGGCGGGATAAACAGACCAGCACAGGGTGTACAGGTAGATAGGTTGTGTGGTAACACACCAGCATGGGATGCCTGGGTGGTAACACTCCCAGCTCCAGTCCCACCTCAGGTCCTAGCTCCCAGCCATGCCATGTTTTTACCATTCCCCCAGACCTCCCCCTTACTGTGGATGAATGATAAATTCTCAGCAAAGGCCTCACCTTTATCGCACTACATTCCCAGATCAATGAGTTCGACTCGCTTGCAACCTTAAGCGTTTCTTTCGCCATCTCCACCTCCAGGTCCACTTTTTCCATCTAAGCTCCCACCCACCCTCCGAAGACCGCTTCTACCACCTCCAACACACCCCATCCACTTGGACACCCCATACTGGTCTGTTACCTGCCCTTGACCTCTTCATTGCCAAAAGCATCCCCCAGCCCGGAAGCCTCATTACTGATGAAGGGCTTATGCCTGAAATGTCAATTCCCCTGCTCCTCGGATGCTTGCTGACTCGCTGTGCTTTTCCAGCACTGTTGAAAATATCGATAAATATAAAGTTCAAAATCGCACGATACCAGGTTAGAGACCAACAAGTTTAATTGGAAGCTCTAGCTTTCGGGGCATTATTCCACAATCAGAGGTTGTCCTCTGATGAAGGAGCAGTGCTCCAAAAGCGAGTGCTTCCAAATAAACCTATTGGACTATAACCTGGTGTTGTGATTTTTAACTTTGAATACCCCAGTCCAATACTGCCACCTCCAAATCATAGATAGATATATTTCTTAATGAGTTTACACATAAACTACAATCCATTTCTAGTTTAAACCTCAATCCTGTTCAATGCTCACTTAATTCCTCATCTTGTAATTAGTGAATTTTAGAGAACTGTTTAAACATATGATACAACAATAGGTTGACTGTTTTATACAATATAAGTACCGTAAAATGTACATTTATTTGGGTGAGAAACAGCAGAGCTTGATGTGGTGCTGACCTTTTCAAATCAGCAAAATCTCTCATGTTTGATATTCATTTAAACAGAATTAGCCAAAGGAATGAACAATACAGTTAGTGTCAATGTGCACTATACAGGGAAGGGCTTTTTAAAAATAACTGGGGGAGCTGTTCCAGACTGCGACGCAGCGACATTTGCTCTATTTGTGTAAATATGTGTGAATGATGGATACCTGGGGCCCCATTTGGAATTGTATCCCGAATGTAATTACTCTCTTTGCAATAGGAGAGAATAGTTATGGCGAGAAAATATTTGGATAGAGATGGTGAAAAGATCCTGCCCATCACAGTATTTCTTAAAAGGGTACAACAACAATGGAGCATAGTTGTTGTCTGCCTAATAAAACAACATTTAGGGCAGCAATACAGATTTGAATACTTTGAGAATTTCAGAGGTAGTTGCTCTGTGGTACGATGTAATCTGTTTTGTACAATATATGCCAAGGTCCTGTGATTCTGAATAGTTATTCATACCTACATAGTGAACTTACTACCACATGTTGGCATTTTTATTTTTTTTCTGGTCAAATTAGAGTAGGATGAGAAGCCTATTATCTGTCAATGCTGAAACAAGAAAAGGCATGGTTCCAAAGGTATGTCACAAAAGAATCAAGTATACAAGTAGGGAAATGTTGTTCCAATTCTACAAGGCAACATCTGAATACTGCACAGAGTTTTGGTCAGCTTACGTGAAGAAAAATGTAATTGCATTGGAAGCAAAAATGAAAGGTTTTTCTTATGAGGAAAGTTTGAACAGTTTAGGCCTATACTCACTACAGCTGAGAAGAATGAGGCAAGATCTGATTGCGGTATACAAGATGCCAAAGAGAACTGATGAAGTCAATATTGGGCAGAATTTTCCCCTTGTGGATGAATCAAGAATGAGAGGTCACAGCTTTCAAGTAAGGGGAGGTGGATTCAAAAGAGATTAAGAGAAATTATTTCTTTCATAGGATCATAAATCTGTGGAATTCACCAGAATCTGGTGAAGCCAGCACATGAGCTAAATTTGAGGAGGAGATTTTATATTTGGAAAGCATCAAAGGGCTTTGCGGAGTGGACAAGAAAGTGGATTTGAGACCATGATGAGATCAGCTATAATATATTAAATAGTGAATTCCCAATCTGGCTCCGAGTTCTTAAGTTCATATTTCTTATACACACAGCTGAAGTTGATTTTTGGTTAGTCCTGATACTCCAACACTTCTAATGTTGTATATTTTTCCATTTTTTCAAATTACACTTAAATGGTTGACACGTACTTCCAATCTTAACATGATCATTTGTTACAGCACTTTTGCATTGTTAATGGAAGAGAATGAAACATTAGATGATGTTACACAAGAGTGTCGCATTTTAAGTATGCCAGTAATGATTGGGAGCAAGGAAAATAAATACCATATTTTCACTCCATCATTGGTAAAAACGATTTCAAACTTAACGCATAATCTGTTTCATGTCTATTACAACCGCATAAAGATAAAACAACTTAGCAGAGAGCTCACTGAAATTGTCACTATTATTGAAAAGACAAATAATGCTAAACATTTTTCTACTTTTTGTTCTAAAAGATATTTAACTAACTCAGGAGAAAACAAAATTGATGAAAACACAACAAGTCAATCACTTTGTAAAGTGAAAAGATGGATTCACATTTATCCCTTTATTTTTATTTAAAAAGGTTGACATCAAAACATTGTCTTCTCTCTTTCAGATATAAATGAACCTTCACTATAATCCAACACTTGTTTCATTTACTTCAATATTTTTCTTCTCATACCAATTAAACTAATTTACTGAACTTGCATATGAATTTCTACTTTAAATCTAATATTGAAATTTATTATAATGACCACAGTATTCATGAGAGAAAGTAAGACCAAAAAAAACATAAATATTATAAGCATAATAACTCTTGCACTAAGAAACTCCACGTTGTTTAGACTTTGGAAAGAAACTCAGTTTTACCAGGTGAATAAACATGCACTGAAGTTTGCATTCATTATTTTAGATTGGCATTCAAAAACATATAAACATTTCATCAAAGAATAAGGCATTTGGCATATTGCTGTTTCTACCATCCAACTTATCCAAGTGATTTTCAAATGCAGTGATGTTTCTGCCTCCACAATAAGACCCTAAAATCTTGGAGCAGAATTTGGTCAGACTGCATTTATGAGGAATGTTGAGCCCATATCTGAGGAAATATTTACTGGTGTTGGGGGGAGTCTCGAGGAGGTTTACAAGAATGGTCCCATTTGTCATATGCGGATGGTTGAGGAATCTGGGTCTGTATGTGACTGAGTTGAGAAGGATGAGGTGGAGTCTGATTGAAACTTACAGATTACTGAGAGACCTGATCAGTGTGGTTGTGGAGGCAGATCGAGCTTGATAGATTCTTGATTGTTAAGTAGATCAAAGGTTACTGGGATTGCGATATGTATGAGCCACGTTCAAATGACAGAGCAGACTTGATGGGCTGACTGGCCTAAATCAGTTCCAATGTCTTAATCTTATTCAGTCTATCAAACTGGCTCTACCATTTAATAAGATTATGGCTGATTTGAAAATTCTTAACACCATTTTCCTGTCTTTTTTCCATAACCCTTCATTCCCTTACTGATTAAAATCCGTCTAAATCAGCTTGAACATACTTAATGAACTAGCCTCTACGGCTATCTATGATAAAGAATTCCAGAGATTAACTAATATCCAAGAGAAGAAAATCGACTTCTCTATCTTTAAAAATGACATTGAGAAGCAGGTGTTGGACTTGGGTGGACAAAGTTAAAAATCACACAATGCCAGGTTATAGTCCAATAGGTTTATTCGGAAGCACTAGCTTTGAGAGCACTGCTCCTTCATCTGGTAGCTATGGAGCAGGACCATAAGACATAAGATTTATAGCAAAAGATTATCGTGCGATGCAACTGAAATGATATATTGAACAAACAGATTGCTGTTAAGTCTATCAACTTTTAGAATGGGTTGCAGGTTTCCATTCATTAATATTTCAATCCCAGAACTTCTTTTAAGTCACATTCTCGAGATAACTAATGGTTTTATAAACAAAAAAGGTGACATCTCAGCTCAGACAATGCATTAAACGGTGTGAGATTAGAATCGATCTGTATCCCATTCTTGAATCAGAGTGGTGCTGTTTCCAAAATGCAATTTCTAAAATATTATGTGGATTGACTGCCTACATTGACTGTCTGCAGACTGTGCGCTTTCCCCCCACAGTTCCAAAACAATGCTTATAAAATAGTAATTACTGCTCCTAGAATTCAAGGAAATCAGTTCCAACACCTAAAAATACCTCAAAAAAAGGAACAGCTCTTAGAACCACAATTTTTTCCATCCTCCATCTTGGATTACCCAGAAATCCAGGTTTGGAGGGTTTGAGCTATAGGGAAAGACTGAATACATTAGGACTGTTTTCCTTGGAGCGTCAGAGGCCGAGGGGTGACCTTATAGTGGTTTGTAAGATCATAAGGGGCATGAATAGGGTAAATAATCAAGGTCTTTACCCTCGGGTGGGGAAGTCCAGAGCTAGAGGACATCGGTTTAGGGTGAGGGGGGCAAGATTTAAAAGGGACCTCAGGAGCAACTTTTTCATGCAGAGGGTTGTGCTTGTATGGAATAAGCTGCCAGAGGAAGTGGTGGAGACTGGTACAGTTACAACATTTAAAAGGCATCTGGATGGGTATATGAATTGGAAAGGAATAGGGGGATATGGGTCAAGTGCTGGCAAATGGGACTAGATTCATTTAGGATATCTGGTCACCATGGACAAATTGGACCAATGGGTCTGATTCGTGTTGTACATCTCTATGACTCTATAAGGGGCCAAAAACTGTTCACAGTATTCCAGATGTGGTCTGACCAGAGCATTGTATAATTTTAGCAAAACATCCCTACTTGAAAACTGCATTCCCTTTCACTTCTATTTTTCAGGCAGTGAATTCAATCTCCGCAGCAACCTTTGCATTTCTGCTCAGCAAGAATGTAATGTACTTAGTCAATAGAGAATAAAAGTATTTTACTACAAAAGTTGTCTTGCAGCTAAATCATTCCATTCACAACAGTATGGTCTGTGACCATTCACAATAGTTTACTATCTACCCAGAGAGTTGTTACAGATTGGGTATCCTTTAACTACATATCTGGATATCAAAAAGATGTATAAACCAAAGTTTCTTTGAAAGCGCCCCGAACATGTCGAAAAGCAATGTTTTTTCCCCCGTCCCCAAGGGCTTGAAGGAACCTGAATATTCTTCATACAAAAAACTGTTGGTCCCAAGGTTTTGTATAAAGGATTCCTGACCTGTTTTCCTGGATTAATCAAATTAATGCTTGGGCACACCAATACCTAGCTTTTTAAAGTCCTATATACACAGAACGTAAATAAAACATCTAAATTCATAGTTATATTTTACTGAGATGCAAAAATATTTTTAAAAGCTCTCAAATGCATGGTCATACCTGGTATATCTTTGTGCATAACATGATATATGTGCATTTGGTTTAAAAATAATAGATTTATATTTTATTCATCTTCAATTTAATTACTCAGAAGATGTGCAGCATAATAAATACTTAACTGTGAAGTATAAAAATTAAAATTACCCTAAATAACAGTCAATTTTAATCTTGGACAGTTTTGCAATCTCTTCTGTTTTGTTTGAAATGTCAAAGTGGCTATGTAGCTTGATGAGCGTAAACACAAGGCTAAGTAAAAACAAATGTTTTTCATTTCAGGGAAAAAAATATTAACTTCATGTAAAGAATTACACATTTCCCAGACATGCTTGCAAATGGCATTCAGTGTGTGTATATAATATATATATATATATAAAGACATGTCAAAATCAATATGCTACAATATAATCAGAAAATGTACCAGATAAATCTACATGAAATTAACATAATCGTTTGCAGGCAAAAATTTACAGGCAACATTGAACAATTAATGCGGAAAGTATTCCAAATCATTGAAAGGTGTCACAGGCTCATGAAATATATCTTGTTATAGAATGTCACCATCCTTTGTAACAATCACACCTTAAGCGTTCTTAATCCCATAAACCGATGCCTTCAAACCAGATTAGGAAACAGATTGTACCATGTTCAAACTATTTTGTTGAGCAAGTCAAGCTGTTGAACGAGTACAGTATCTCAGTTTCAGTACCTCACTGTGCCTTTTTTCCCTCGGCGAACATTCCAAAACATGCATTTCATTTAATCTGTCCACAGTCCATGTCACACACTTTCTGAAAATTCTTCAGTTGGCAGAGATTGATTTTCCATTTGGTGATTGTTGTATTGTGGTTTACAACAAATTGAATACAGAAGTAAAAAGCACACAATAATGTACAGCCCCACGATCAGCCAAACTACAGTTCCAAAGATAACAAAACAAATTAGTCCCTTTTCCATTTGTCAAGCTACTACTGGGACTTAAATTTAGATGAGCTGAGACAAGGAAGGATGATAAACTGACCGCATGTAGTTGCATCAATAAAGTCACATTCTCCAGTAGCTGTAACCAAACAGGATTTCTGCCATCTGAATTCTACAGTTGCTAGAGTTACTGTAAAAGGAAGCAGCTGTTGCAATCACCTTTAGTGGCTCAAAGTTCAGTTGAGTTTTAAATAAATATTACATTGTGACATATCCAAAAGAAATGATAAATCCTGAAACCTTAAGTCAAAAGCTTGTGAGTAGATCTAATCACCATATTATCCAATAAGTGACGTGAAACCGAGTGAGTAATTAATTTACATTCAAATGAATTGCAACTATCTGATAAAATAAAATACAAAAAGTAACTATTGCCACAATAGCCCAATGGTGTTACACTTGAGTTTTAGAAATATTTCTGTTTCATCCATTAAATACTACACTTGGAATGTTCATCCGGAAAAAAAAAGGCACAGTGAGGTACCAAAACCGACATACTGTACTCCTTCAACAACCTGACTTGCTATTCAAAACAGGTTGAATATGGTACAATCTGTTTTCTAATCTGGTAGCGATATTCTAATGCCACAGCCATGTTTGTGGCACTATGGTATTATCACCTACCGTTATAAGATCATAATTATCCTCTGCTTCCAAGGGCTCTTGTAGTGTCACAGTAGCATCCCTATGTTTGAGCCAGGAGGTCCAGGTTCAAGTCCTACGTGTGCCTTTTTTTCCCAGTGTGTAATAACATCTCTGAACAGATTGATTTGAACATAGTTTGTTTTAGATTAATTAACTGAACTCAGCCTCTTGTATAAATTTTACTGCAGTACTCCACATTTGCCACAAAGTGGCACTGTAGCAGCACATTTGCCAAAGAATTACAGGTGTCTTGAGAAAGGTAGACAAGCAGAAGGCTGGAAGAAACAGCCAGCCAGGCATCATCAGGAGGTGGAGAAGTCAACACTTCGGGTGTAACCCTTCTCCTGATGCTGCCTGGGAAAGGCATTTATTAAATCCAAGCTTGGGCTACACTGTCCTATTTTTACCATGGAGTATGGGCTTTGCTCCTGTAACCACTTCTCCAGGCCAAACCCTTCTGCTTAATGACAGAGCTGAGCAACTCCTCTCAAACATATAAATAGCTGCCCTGGCTAAGGAATCATTCTTACTACCACCACTTTCATTAACCTTATGGAAGGTACCAGAAGGGGGAAAGGTCAGTTGTCCATGCTGACTCCCCCTCCCCCACTCCTGTGAGGAGTTCAGTCACTGTCAGATTGCCACACTTAATACCTTTTCCTAAAACTTGTTTGGATCGCCGCATTTCTGCCAGAAATTCCAAATCTGGGCTCTTGGGAAATGCGGAGCACATCTGATCTGACAGGCTTCCAGCTCAGCATGATATCAGCATTGAAGGCCAAGCAAAGCCTTGTTCTTACAGCTTGAACTGCTATGGTCCAGTGTTTAAAGGTTCTAAAGGCACTATAACTAGCTATGGTGAGAAGATAAGTCTGGCGGGCAGGGTTGAGGATAAGGGTTGCAGGTGGGTAGATATAAAGAGACAGAACAGATAGGTGCTCAGAATAGAGGGCAGCAATGACCTTCAAAATTCCCAACTGCCCAGAAAATTCACTGAAGGAGCGACCAGAGAAGACTCTGTGAATAGAATTGCAGGAAATGTGAGAAGCTACTCCACCAATCACAGGTTGTTACTCTCTTATGATTGGTCCTGATGGGCTCAGAGGAGTCACTAGCAGCTGTTGCAGGAGTAGGAGAGTCACTGGGGAATCTTTTGGGGACAGGGTGTTGAGGTTTAGGAGCAGATAACTGTTTTACTGAGGCCAGGAAGAGGAGGAGCCAGGGAGCCTTTTTGATGTGGGATACGGAACCTCCTTTTACTGTTTGGCTGCCAGATTTTTGTTTGGGGCTGTTGAAACAATGATGGAGGCTGAGAAGTTGGGGAGAGTTGCAATGAAATGGACAGGCCGCAAGGGTGCTGGGTAAGAAAAGTGGGCAGAGTGAGAATGGAAAGGCAGAGAGGACCAGCAAGAGATGGAAAGTATGTAACGGGGCTAGGAAGAGCTGAGGAGGCCACAAAGAGAGGGAGTGGCCACAAGCTACAAGGAGGGTGGGAGAGAAAGGGAGGCTGCAAGATAAGGCAGAACCATTTCAAATGTGTTAATATAGCAGCTAACTATGAGTTAGACAAACTTGAAATCACTGAGGCAGATTAATGGAAAAATGAAAGTGGTATCAATAATTTAAAATGACATATATGCAGCAGTTACTCTATCAGCAACTCTATGATGGATGGTATTGTAATCAAAACTGTTACATTGTTAATATTCAATCTGGGAGTCAGGTCTGAGCTGCAGTTAAAAAAAAAATGTAGAAATTGCATGATTAAACTATTCCATTTTTAAGAATGTGTGATGAAAATACATTAGCTGTGACAATGCAAATCTGAAATTTTGTGTTTAGAGTGATGGCAATTTGTGTCTAGAAGTGTCAGTTAATTTGAAAAAAACACTTACTAACCTATCTGTGTTGTCTTTTGCCAAATACTGTTGTATCTAGGATATTAAAACTTTCCTTACATCTTTAAGTTTCATGGGATTAACACTTACTGGGAATATTTAAAAAAATTTTGATACTGCTTCTGGGTGAATCTAAATACCCTGTATAACGCGCATACAAACACAGATGTTTGTTATTACATGACTGAATTACCTAATGAAGGAGATTGAGAGAATCGAAGTATCCTTGAAAACCAAAGGATAGCCTTTAATTCTACTCTTTAGCGGTGAGGAGTTGGCATATTGTGCCCTGGTAGGGTGGGTTGGCAGAGAGATGGCTGCTGGTGTTCAGTCGTAAGTTGTGGTGGTTGGCATCGTCTAGCTCAGAACTGGAGATGCTTTTAGAGGATAAACAGACCAATGTACATTGTAAGCTGCAGCTTGGAAGGTTCCACTCAATGTTTCTAAATGTGAAAAGGTCCTTTGAATTTATTAACTCAATTTTATTCCATTATGGGCACAGACGTTTGGAGAAATATCAAAGGAAATATTTCTAATAAATCATCATACATCCACTCATTGGCAGATAATAGGTTTCTCATGTTCTAATTTGGCCAATAAAATATAACAATACAAAACATGGCAGTAACTGCACAACATGTGTATGAATAACTATTCAGAGCCTCAGAATCCTGGCACATATTATAGAAGGTAGATTATGCCATACCACAGAATAAGTACCTCTGAAACCCGCGAAGTATTCAAATCTGTATTGCAGTTTTAAATATTGTTTTAATAGGTAGACAACAACTATGTTGCATTATTCCTGCATCCTTTTTGGAAATACTGTCATGATGGGCCATGATTTTATCATTTCTATCCAAATATTTCCTTACCATAACTCATTCCTCCTAATGCAAATACAGTAACTTTTAATGGGATACAATTCCAAATGGACCAGTATACACTATAAGTCTCCTGAGTCAATGTTAACAGGGTATCATCACTTGGAAGGATCACCACAGATTTGGTTGTTGTTTTCACATTTCCTTACACACACAGAGCAGATGTCGCTGGATCGCAATTGCTAACAGCTCCCCCATACATTTTGAAAACGCTCTTCCCCACGCAACACATAATGGCATTGGAGTAACTGTGTTACTCATTGCTTTGGCTAATTCGGTCTAAATGAATGACTAAACATGAGATTTTGTTGACGTGAATATGTCAGCACCACATCAAGCACTGCAGTTTCTCATTGGACCCAACTAAATGTATTTTAATTGCTTCAAGCCTCAGAGAAACAAAAATTCTGCACATGAACTTAACCCGGCCTCAGTGTTACAATTCCAAGTCAGGATGTGAAGTGGTTTAGAGGACACAATCTGTAAGTGGCCATGTTCCCATGCGTTTACTGTCCTTGTCCTGTAAGATGGTACAAGATTATGGGCTTGTAAATTGCTGTCGAAGGACTCTGCGTAAGCTGCTGCAGTGCATCGTGTTGAAGATGCATATTGGTGCCACCTGTATATTGGTGGAAAAGGCAGTAAATGCTTGTGGATGGGGCACCAAACAAGTGGGCTTCTTTATCCTAGATAAGGTGAAGCTTCTTGAGGAGTGATGGAGTTGCACACATCCAAGCAATTAGGCAGTGTTCCATCACACTCATGACTTGTACCAAGATAGGCAGTCAGGAAGTGAGTTATAAGCTGTAGGATTCCTTATCTTCGATTTGCTTTTTTAGCCACATTTGCATTTCTCACGTTATGAAAGTGGTTAGGTCAACAATGCAGCAGCTGAAAATAGTTCTGCCTTGGGCACTATTTGCACGAAATCTTGCAGAGATGTTTGACCTCCAATGACAAGGGCCACTCGACAGCATTATCAAATGACCCTTTCCATTACTTTGCCAATGGCGGAGTAGACTGACTGGTTACTAATTCAATGGGTTAAATTTGTCCTGCTTCTTGAGGACTGAACATAGCTCAGAAATATTCCACATTGCTGGGTGGATGCCAACATTGTAACAGTATTGGAAGAGTACAGGGTGCAGCTCATTCTGGAGCACTACCCTTCAGTACTATTTTGGAATATTGTCAGGATCCTTTGCAGTATCCAATGCATTCAGCTCCTCCTTGATATCACATGGAGTGAATTAAAATCACTATAATTAGAATCCGTGACCTCAGGAGAAGGCAGAGATGGATCAGATACATGGCACTTCTAAGGAAGATACAAATGCTTCAGCCTCATTTTCAGCACTGAAGTGCTGGGCTCCCCCATTATTAAGGATGGGTATATTGGTGAATCCTCCTCCTGTTAGTTTAGTTATTCTCCACCATTCATGACTGGATGTGGCAGAACTGCTGCGCTTAGATCGGATTCGTTGGTTGCTACATCACTTACATCTGTACTGAATGCTGCTTGTGCTGTTTGGTGTGTAAGTAATCCTGTGTTGTAGCTTCACCAAGAATGTCCTAATTTTTAGGTGCGCCTGGTGCTGTTCTTGACATGCTTTCCTGCACCATTCACTTAACTAGCTCTGGGTCCATCAATTTGATGGGGTTAATGGGTGGGTTGGGGAGCATATACTGGTCTGTGACATTACAGTGTAGGGTGTAGGTTTGTTCACTGAGCTGTAGGTTTGATATCCAGATGTTTCATTACCTGGCTAGGTAACATCATCAGTGGCGATCTCCAAGTGAAACGAAGCTGTTGTCTCCTGCTTTCTATTTATATCTTTCTCCTGGATGGGGTTCCTGGGGTTTGTGGTGATGTCATTTCCTGTTAGTTTTCTGAGGGGTTGATAGATGTCATCGAGATCTATGTGTTTGTTTATGGCGTTG
>NC_057710.1:127002699-127006802 GCF_004010195.1 Chiloscyllium plagiosum
TTCGACTGGGACAACGCATCTATCCTGGGACAAGCTAAACAAAGACATACCAGAGAATTCCTAGAGGCCTGGCACTCCAACCACAACGCCATAAACAAGCACATAGATCTGGATGCCATCTGTCAACCCCTCAGAAAACGAACAGGAAATGACATCACCACAAACCCCAGGAACCCCATCCAGGAGAAAGATATAAATAGAAAGCAAGAGACAACAGCTTCACTTCACTTGGAGGTCGCCACTGATGATGTTACCTAGTCAGATAATGAAACGTCTGGATATCAAACCTACAGCTCAGCGAGCAAACCTACACCCTAAGCCTCAACCTGAGCTACAAACCTTGCGACATTACAGTGTGTCTGCTGCTGTTGATAATAAGACCATAAGATATAGGAACAGAATTAGTTCATTTGGCCCATCGAGTCTGCTCTGTCATTTGATCATGTCAAGAAAGATAAAACAAGTTATCTGCTTTGGTTAAAAAAAAGACTTTTTCCTATCAATGCCAGTTTGTAAAGTGTTTAACTTTAAAGGGAACAGAGTAGCCATGGGTCACAGAAAGTTAACACACAGCAACAGCAAGCGATTAAGGCAAATGGAATGTTGGTCTTTACTCCAGGAGAATTTGAATAGAGAAGTAAATATTTGAGAGAACCTTGGTTAGACCTCATCTGAAACATTGTGTGCAGTTTTGGTAGCCTTAGAAGGAACAACAAACTTGCCATGGAGGAAATGCAACAAAAGTTCACTAAACTAATCCCTGGGATGGGAGAAATGTTATACAAGCAAAGATCAACGAAACTGGGTCTATATTCTCTGGAGTTTGGAAGAATGTCAGGTTCTCACATTCAAAAATACAAAATTCTCACAGGTTGTTACAGGATAGATTCGTAAAGGATGTTCACCTGGGTGGGAGTTATAAAGATCTTGAATAATATGCAAGCAATTCAAGATTGAATGCGCATGACTTTTTTTCATTCAGAGGATGGTAACTCTTTGGAATTCTCTTCCCCAAAGGGCTGTGAAGACTGAGTCACTGAATAGGTTTGTTTAAGACTGAGTTTGTCAGAATTCTACATATTAAAAGCATCAAGAGATGGAGGGATAGTGCAGGAAAATATTGTGGAAGCGGCTAAGTCCCAATATCACTGAATTGTGGAGTTGGCTCAAAGGCTTACTCCTGCTCCTGTTTCTCTCCATTTTTCTAACAGGAAGCAAGTCTAACAGCATCAATTTAAGAGGTAGAATTGAATATTGGGGAAGGGTCAGGCAGAACCCTGGAGGCAAAAAAAAATTATTTCTGAAGGTCTAAAATGAAGAAGAATGTAGGGAAAAAAATGACATTTTAACAAAAAGTCTTGCTATCTAAATATTTGATTACATTTTATTCTACGCATTTATCATGCCATGAGTTACAAAGCTAGCCATACACAGACAGCAAATCAAATTTATACATCTCAGTTTTCACTTACCATACATTTCTATTAATAATTAGTGATACTCAAGATCTGCTTTTATCTCCTGATGCACAAGACTAATTCTCTCTAAGTGGTATTTTTAGGGACATCAAACAATAAACCATCCCAATTTATTTCCTTTAGAACAAAACAAAACTGTCTAATAATACACTAAGATAGTGTCAAAGTCTATAATGTGTTTAGTGAGATTTAACCTGAGATTAATACAATTTCATATGTTACATATGTGTATTCAAAACAACATTAATTTTAGAGCAGAAATTCATAAATGCAAATGTATGCAACTGTAAACATTGGTGTACTGGATTCATTAGTATTGTTCCAGACTACTTGGGAAGTAGAGATTGCAGTAAATCGAAACACACGAGATACAATAACTAATTATTCAAAAATACTCAAGGATAAATGTTGAATCTGATTAGCTGAATTCGCCCGATTTATTTGAATTTTTTCTAAAATTGTACTTGTTCAGTTTTCATAATCAAGTTAATTACTGCAAAATATGAGTTACATCAAACAAGCTATTTAACAGTACAATATTGTACTAAAATACATGCTGCAAGTATTTAAAGCAGAGTATATTACGCAAGATTGAAAAAACTAAATTAAAGGAGCATTTTGACAAGTTGAATATGTTGCAACTGGATGAACAGACTTGACAGACAGGTTTTACATTTGTCAGTAACATGTTTTCAATCACGAAAATAATGGGTTTACAAATTTTAAATGCTATGCGCTACGTGTAAGAAGTCTTTGCTGTTTTAATAGAACTTACCGTCCCGACTTTAGTTAGAATGTAACAGTCACGCTCCACCAGGTATTCATGACCAGTTTTAAATATTTCTATCATTTCAGGGATATTTAGTCCAACAGAGCCTGGAAAACAAAATGATCAAATACACAAAAGAGGCCTTCAGAGAATCAGTGAGGCTGGATTTTTTTGAATGACAATTTTATATCACTACTCTGCCCCTTTTTTTTTAAGGAAAGGAGAGAGCTCCTTCATTTCTGACAGGGGATTATGATCATGGCTCCTTCAGAAATGAGGAGCCATACTTCCATTTTGACAGATTTTTCATAGTGCGGAAGGATCAAGGGAAGGCAAAACACAACCCTTTTTCACATGTTATTTGCTTTATTTTGAATGTTAAAAGCTCAGAATTACAGTCACTTTGGCAGTTGTTGTACAGAAAGTGTGAAGTTAGGGTGCTGAGATGGTAGGTACCAGATGGGTAGGGGACTAGACTGCCAGATGGGGAAGGACGAGAGTGCCAGGTGTTAAGATTCCAAGTGAGTAGTGGATAGGGTCCCTGGTGGGACAAGATATCAAGTGTGTAGGTTACCAGGGGGACAAGGTTCTGTTGAACAGTCACAGGACTCAAAATGTTAACTGTTTCATCTCCACAGATTTGATTTGATTTATCATTGTCACATGTACCAAGAGATAGTGAAAAGAATTGTATTGCATATTACCCAGGCAAATCATACTACTTTATATAAATACATCAGAGTAATGGAAAAGAATGCAGAATAAAGTGTTACAGCTACAGAGGTGGTACAGAATAAGATCAACATTAACATATGAGGAGCCCATTCAAAAGTCTGATAACAGTGGGGAAGAAGCTGGTCTGGAAATGTTTGTCTGCATTTTTTTCAAACTTTTGTATCTTTTGCCTGACAAGAGAGGGTAGAAGAGAGAAGAACTGAGCAGTAGGGTTTAACATTATATTGGCTGCTTTCCCAAGGCAACATGAAGTAAAGATGGAGTTAATGGATTAGGCAGATCATTGACATACCAAGCTGTATTACATCTGGATAGGATGTTTTCTATGATGCATCTACAAAAATTGCTAACAGTCATTCTGAGGAAGGCGAGGGCATTGGATGTTTTCTTGATTGCAGCATCGACATGGAGCAGGACAGATTGTTGGTGATATTTACTCCTCAGAGATTGAAGTTCTCGAGCATCTCCATGTCCATACCATTAATACAAAGCGAGGCAGGTCCTCCACTCTATTTCTTGAAGTTGATGACCAGCTCCTTCGTTTTTCTGACACTGAGGGAGAAATTCTGGTCTTCACACCAGATGCATCTGATGTTGCCAGACCTGCTGAGTTTTTTCAGCATTTCCTATTTTTGTTTATTTCAGATGTCCAGCATCTGCAATTCTTGGTTTTATTATGCAAAGGTAAATGATGCAATGTTTTTAATAAGTCAGGACGGGTGGGAGATATCAGGTTCATTTGCAGGGTGGTTGTGGTTCTCAGGCCAATATTGTATTTGATCAAGAAGTGTGGATTAAAAACATGTCAAACTTGCCACAACATTTTTAAATGGGAGAGACATGAAAGTTGTGCTGGAGATTACAAGATAATTATGTTTTAAAATGTACCAATTTAAGGTAAAATTGGGATTTTCAAAATCATCCCAGCTCAGGATGTTTGTAGTCTGGTTGCCTTGGGAGTGAAACTTGAACAAGAAATCTGTTGAAATCAAGTTTCAGTTTTGTCACCTTTTCTATAATAACTATAGTAAGCTTTTGAGAGACACAGAAATAGAAACAAAATAGGCAGGTAATGCTGTGAAGAAACAGGATGCTTGTAGGAGTTTGCTTTCTGTTTGAAA
>NC_057710.1:127008094-127060608 GCF_004010195.1 Chiloscyllium plagiosum
AGTCTTCTTCTGGATGAAATCCCTAACCTGAAAAAAAACAGAAAAGATCTCTGCTGGGTAACCCGTATTTGCAGCTCAGTTGCTCAAAATACGTCATAACCTCCCCCTCAAACAAATCTTCCAAACTAGAAACTCCTCTTGCTGCCCATAGTTTGACTCCGAGTCCATCATCCCTGGTCGGCACCCTGGCATGCCAACGAGAAGTGTGAGTGACGAAGTCTTGGATAAACAGCCCTCACTCTGACGCATCGTCCTCCGCCTTGACTGTACTAATGACAATCGGGTTCCGGCAGTGGTTCATAACTGTCCTCAACTTATCCATGAACAACAGGTTAATAAGAGGGCACTTTGCCTGGGAGGCCTCAATATCCAGCCATATTGAGTTTGGATCGTTACCTACCCAATCGCAGACAAAGGACAGCAGGGAACTCAATTGATATCTCCTGATGTCTGGGAAATCAACTCTTCCCCCTCCTTGAGGCAACTGCAATTTAGTAAGTTTGATGAGGGGCCGCCCATGATGCCAGACAAAGGACCAAACGACTCCATTAGCTTCCGCAGCGTTGACCTGGGAAACATTATAGGGAGCATACGCATGGGATAAAGCAAACGAGGAAGAACATTCATCTTAATGAGAGACATATCGGCCCAGCCATGGAATTGGAAGAGCCTCCCATCTCTGGAGATCTCGCCTAATACTGTCGAGCAAGTGGGCAAAGTGAGTCAGAAATAACAGATCAAACTTGGGGGTAATAAAAATGCCTAGGTATCGGAACCCTACCCGTGACCACTTAAAAGGAAGCTTTGGGCCACCTTCAACTTCTGACACATCCTTAAGGTCCCCCAAAGGCATAGCCTCCGATTTTGCAAAGTTAATCTCATATCCTGAAATAGCCCCAAATGAATTGATACATTGTATCAAATGGGGTACGGAGGTCATCGGGTTTGAGAAAAACAGAAGGACATCATCTGCGTACAGTGTAATCTTGTGTATCCTCGATCCCACTTCTGGAACGGTTATGTGGACATTCTGATAAATGGCCTCTGCCAGTGGCTCTATCACCAACGTAAACAGAAACAATGAGAGGGGGCAGCCTTGCTGACTACCCCTACCAATCGTAAAATTCCCAGACTTCACTGCATTGGTGATGACCGCGGCCAGAGGGTGGCGATATAAAACCTCCACCCACTGAGCAAAGACTCAACCCAACCCAAACTGTTCTAAGACATAAAAAAGATACAGCTATTCCACCCGGTCAAATGCTTTCTCTGCATCTAAGGAAATCACCAACCCCTGAATCGATTGTTGCTGACAAACTTGGACCACATTCAGCAACCTTCTAATATTATTAGAGGACCTACGGCCCCTTATAAAGCCTGCCTGGTCCTCTTTAATAATATGGGGCAATACCCTTTCCAATCTCAGCGCCAGGATCTTGGACAAAATCTTGAAATCTGAATTTAATAGAGAGATGGGCCTGTAGTGAAGGACAATCCTCAGGAACCTTCCCCTTCTTAAGAATTAAGGAAATATTAGCTTCTCTCAAAGATGGTGGTAGGCATTCATGCACATCGGAGTGATTTTTTATCTCCAACGTCAGCCCTGACAAAATCCCTATAAACTCCTTATAAAACTCACCCGGAAGACCATCAGGGCCAGGCGCTTTCCCACTCTGAAGTTGCCTAGCTGCCTCCTGTATTTCCTGAACTGTCTAGTGGGCATTAAGGAGAGAGGCATGTTCCAGGGTTACCCCCGGGAGGTCCAGGTTCTTAAAAAAGGTCTCCATTTCAGCCCTCCTGTCTTCGCAACCTTCAGACCAATACAATTCAGAGTAAAAGCTCCGAAAAGCCTCATTAATCTTTTTAGCATCGTATGTAAGGACCATGGTGCTGTCTCGGATTGCAGTAATGGATTGGGAAACACGCTTTGTCCTAGTCAGGTACGTTAAATACTTCCCTGGCCTATCCCCATATTCGAACAGCCTTTGTCTAGCAAAAGCAAGTTATTTCTTTGCGTTTTGCGTCAGTATTGAATTCAAGGAGCCCTAAGGGCCGTGATCGGCTGTAGCTTATTCACCGAAGGCCGCGCAAAATTTCCCACCTCCGCAGCTTTCAACCGCGTCTCAAGTAGACGCTGCTGTTCCTCCTTCTGCCGTTTCCAGCTAGCCGAATAGGAAATAGCTAATCCCCGAGCAAAGGCCTTAGCAGTCTCCCATAGCATAGATGGACTACCAGCCGTGCCTGAGTTGACAATCAAGAATTCCTGAAACTCCTTCAAAAGGTATTCCACAAATTTGGAATCCTCAAGGAGAAAAGGGTAAAAACGCCAGTACTGCAAACCTAACCCCTCACTCTTAGCCTTAACCTCCAAATGTACTGCTGGGTGATCAGAGATAGCTATATTCCCAATTTACAACCCATAATCGAATCCAGAAGGGCCGAGGGAGCCAGAAGGAGGTCAATCCTCGTGTGACGTTTATGTGGGTTTCAAAAAAAAAGTCTCTGCCAGTAGGGTGAAGACATCTCCAAATATCCACCAGCCCCAACTCCTCACATAAGTCAACCACCTGCTTGGCCTGTGAAGAAATAGTTGGGGCCCACGAGGCATCCTGTCTACTGACGGATCCAAAAGATAATTAAAATCCCCCCCCTACAATAATGTGCTGTGTTCCAAAAGCACTCAACTTAGAGAAAGCATTAATCAAAAATTTGAGGGGGTGCGCCGGAGGACAGTAGACATTTAAAATGCCGTATTCCTCCCCATGTATCAGGGTTTTAAGTACCACAAACTGTCCCTGCTCATCTTTCACCTGCTCTAATAATGTGAACGGAAGATTTTTCTGGCTAAGTACTGCCACTCACCTACTTTTAGTATAAAGGATGAAAAGAATACCTGGTCATAACCCCCCTCTTGTAATTTCAGGTGTTCAAGATGGGTTTCCTGCAACAAAGCGATATCACAACCCTTTCCCTTTTAAGGCTCGAAAGCACTATTTTCCTTTTAATAGGCGAATGACTTCCCTTAATGTTCCAGGTGCACCATTTAATAAGACACTTAGCCATATCCCCTTTCAGACACCCATGAACCCCTCGGAGGGAGAACCCTGCTTACAAAGCGCCGAGCATAAGCAAGTAAAGACTCATAGAATGGAAAAACTATATATACAAAAACTACTCTATCGTGATTATAAACAACTATTACTACCAAAAAACTACAAAGAAAACCAACAATAAAACCTTGAAAGGAAGACTCTTCCCCCCTGCCCATAGGGGGCACTTAGCCAACCCATTCCCTCCTTCACAGCTCCTTCAAACCCGGACTGTGCCCCAGCCTTCGGCCAGAAAAAAAACAAGGAGAGGATCCTTAAATCAACAGAAAAAAAAAAGACAAAGTCAGGATGAGAACTCCACCCATCCCTGGCTTCATGTCAGCCCTACTTGTGACTAAAAGAGAAACAGAACAAACAAAAAATAGGGGGTGAGACAACAAAGAACATCCACAAAATTTCCCATCAGAAAATCCAGTTATTAAAAAAAAGGAACAACCTATTCCAAAGTCTTTTCCGCCATTTATAAAAAGGAAATTATTAGGGAGAAAGAAAGGAATTTAAAAAAAAGGGAAAACATGGGGAAAGATAGAAAAGAGAAGAAACATTAATCGTATTCTTCAGGCCAATCTGTCTATTTTAAAGTGTCCACAAAGCTTTTAGCTTCATCCGCTGAGTCAAATGTATAAACTGAGTCCTCATGGCTGAAATGAAGTACTGCGGGTTATCTCATGGAGTACTGGATGCCCAGGTTCCTCAGCCTCTTTTTAGCTTCATTGAAGGACTTCCTCTTTCGAATTACAGCTGCAGAGAAATCCTGGAAAAACATGATTTTTGACCCCTTGTACAGCAGTGCCTGCGGATCATTTCCCAGGGATCTCGAAGCTTCTGTGACTTTTTATATGTCCTTATATGAATGGAAGTGCACTAGGACCAAGCGGGGGTGCGGCACTGGGCCTGACCTGTGCCCTGTAACCCGATAAGCCCTTTCAATCTAAAGCCTGCTGAACTCGACAACGTGAAGGCCCAAAAACTTTGGCAGCCAGCTTTCAAAGAAGCTGACTGGCTGCTCACCTTCCTCACCTTCAGGAAGCCCGACAATTCGGACCTCAATTTTCAAGGTCGTCGATATGGTCTCACAAGGCCTGCACCTCTTGCTACAGCACCTGGATCCGACTGGACGAGGACTCCGTTGCAGCTTCCGAGGCCTTAGTTCGACCCTCCACCTCCTCCAGCCTCTCCCCGAGGCCCTGGATCTCCTGCTTATGCTTCTGCAGCATGGATGCGATAGATTGGACCTGGGCATGAATCTCCCTACAGATTTCCTCAATCGCAGCGCCAACCTTCAAGATAAGTATCTCCATCGCTGCAGCCAATTCCTGAGAGTCTGTCAGGTCCCCGGGGGGTTCAGGAGAGGCTGCTGCTGCTGTAGTCTCTGTTATGCCTGGTGCTGCAGGAGAGTTTCCTCCCTGCTGCTGTTTGCTCGCTCCTTTTCCCTTTGGCATCCTTCCCACTCCCAAATATTAACAAATGTGTGTTCTGTAAGGTTTTAAACTCATAATTCCACCACATAAGTTGGCCAGGGATGGCAGAAAACACCGGTATGCCTTGGCTGTTAGGCAGAGCTGTCCACAACAGTTCCTCAATTGCCTTTTAAATGTTGCAATGATACCTGCCTCCACCACTTCCACTGGCAGCTCATTCCATATACTCACACCTTATGCATGAAAAGTAGTCCCTGAAGTCACTTTTAAATCTTTCCCCTCTTGCCTTAACCCTCCATCCTCTAGTTTTGGATTCCCATTTCCTGAGAAAAATGCCCTTGGCTATTCTCTCCATCCATGCGGCTTATGATTTTATAAACTTCTATAAGGTCACCCCTCAGCCTCCGACACTCAAGGGAAAAAAGCCCCAGCCTACTCAAACTCTTCCGACAGCAAAATCCTTGTAAAATACTTTTGGAATTCAGTTTAACAATATCTTTCCTCTCGCAGGGAGACCCGAATTGAATGCAGTATTCTAAAACTGTCCTCACCAATGTCCTGTACAGCCAAAACATGACATCTCAATTCCTACACTCAGTGCACTGACCAATGAAGGCAAGCATGCCAAACGCCTTCTTCACTCCCCTGTCTACCCGTGACTCCAATTTTAAGGAATTATGTACCTGCATCCTTAGGTCTCTATGATCAGCAACATTGCCCACAGCGCTACCATTAATTGTATAATTTTTGCCCTTATTTGCATTTTTAAAATGCAGCACCTCACATTTAGCAAATTAAATTTATTCTGCCACTCCTCAGCCTGAAGCTTTAATCTGACTCTTGCGTAAAATAGATCAATGTTTCCTGTTTACTGATACTGCTATGATTGATTTATTATAATGATGTCAGGTGCTATTTTGTTCAGGTAAAGCAGAAAATGGGAACTTAGGTGTTCTGGAAATAATAGAAATTTAGTGCTTACACTGTTACATATTTTTTCTGCAGTCCCTTTCCTCAATGCATTTGCTTATTTCTCCACCTTGCTCAGTGACAAACATTGTTTGATACTTCCCCTGTAAAGTATCTTGGGGTTTTTAATGACAGTTGTTTGCTCCGTATGTAAATGATTACTATTTTTACAGGAACATATAACTGAATTTCAACTTGTTTTTAAGCTTTTCCAATTTATTGAAGTTATCATTGATTCCAGAACAGTGAACAAATTTCTATTTGTAGCTACACACCAGCAAAGTAGGCATTTGACAATTGTATCAAGATTAGTTTACAGGAAATGGTGATCTTCTTCATACAAGTGTCACAGCCTTCATTTGAATTGAAGAATTCACTATAGTTTCATAATCAGGAACAACAAATGTACAATAGATATTCCAAATTTCCACCACTGGGGCAGATCAAAATTTCTGTCACTTCCTATCTATGCTATTGGACATAAAGGATCATGAACTGTTTAATAAGGTGCCAGAAAGAATTCTGTCTTATAAAGTCATGACACATTGTATTGAAGGGAATGTAATAGCATAGTAAGAAAGTTGACTAATGGGTGGAAAACCATACAATTTGAGGCAAAAATGCATGGTTTAGTGACAATTAATTTTTGTTCATAAAGTATTAAATACAGCTACCCAATAAAATGATAAAGCAACAAGATTCCACAGTTTTGTAAACAAATAAAATAAACTTTACAACATGAAGTCAGTAAAGTAAAACCATCTCAAATAACAAACTTAATCTTCAACATCTAGAATTAATACCACCTTGTACATCAAACAGCAAATGTGGTCAGGGCAGTGCCTAGTTTTCTAAGCAATCCTCCCAAACAGAAGCTCTGTGTCCTTCACAAGGGATTTGAAATCTTCACTTTTGAAGATCTAGCTATTGCATTTCCTGAAAAGAGACTTCTACTCTAACTGTCCTCTGGTATTGCTTTAATGGCAAAACTCTAGCATTTGTAGCCTCTCTGGGCAGAACACCAAAGGTTAACTTTTCCCCAGTGGATAGCAGCATACTGCTCCTCATCCATCACAGACGAACTCAATAATTGCTCACATCCTGGTAGTTCAATCTTTTCACCTGAGCATGTTTCTCAGGATTCCTGACACTGTTCTAAAGCAACTCATTACTGACACAATTTCAACTATTTATCAAACAGCTTGGCACTTCCCTCGAATTTCTCCTGTATTTTCCAACAAACCCAAGCCCAAAACTGCTTTTAGGTTTCCTTCCCCACATTCTCAGCTGCGCTGAACTATCAGCAGCTCTCCAGGCCTTCTTTTTAGCCCCAATGTTTTCTAAAGCATAGATCAAGCAACTGGGTTTAGATTAGATTAGATTAGATTAGATTAGATTAGATTAGATTAGATTAGATTACTTACAGTGTGGAAACAGGCCCTTCGGCCCAACAAGTCCACACCAACCCGCCAAAGTGCAACCCACCCAGACCTATTCCCCTACATTTACCCCTTCACTTAACACTACGGGCAATTTAGTATGACCAATTCACCTAACCTGACATTTTTGGACTGTGGGAGGAAACCCACACAGACACAGGGAGAATGTGCAAACTCCACACAGTCAGTCACCTGAGGCAGGAATTGAACCGGGGTCTCTGACGCTGTGAGGCAGCAGTGCTAACCACTGTGCCACCCACTATGCCACCCACTGAACAGCCTGCTAATGGTACAATCATTGCTTAGATCCACTTCTCTGACTGACTAAAGAAATTAGCTCTAAGTAATGTTCACAGATCCTTGAACTGTTAAAGTATCTTATAAAAATACTTGCAGAGAATCCTATCCTTATTACTGAGCAGAATCAAATCTAACTAAAAATGGTGGGACATCCTATGCTTTATTGCTACAAATGCCACAGGGTACCAGCTTTGAGGCACACTAGAACATTTTTAATTTTATCATTTAATGTATATTCTTTCTATACCTTTTTTCTAAATTTAGCATGCTGTTTTAATCTCATAACTCGTCTGTGTTCCACTAAGGTTGCTGGCAGTCCATTCCCTAGTTAATCACATTCTGCACTCGAGATTCATGTGCAATTTCTGATATTCAGATGATGAGTCAAAAGCGAATTGCCACAAAACAAAGTAGCAGTTAATGGATATTTTTGGATTGGTAGAATGTAAATCAGCCATAACGATTCATAAACAGTTAGCACAGCGTCTTCACAGATGAAAACTTGGTTAAATGAATAGAAAATAAAGTAGGAAATAATGGGGTTGTCATTGTGCAGTTGACAAGCTATGAATAGTGGAATACCACAAGGATGAGCGCTTGCTTGCTCGTCATAATACATACAACGATTTGGATAAGGCTATTCAATGCAATACTTCCAACTCTGCAGATAACACAAAACTAGAGGGAAGTGAGAGTTGCATGACACTTCAAGGACATTTGGAAATGCTAAGTGAGCAGGAAAACAGTTGGCAGATTGAACAGAATGTGAAGAAAACTGAGATTATGCACTTTGTTCTGAAGGTCAACAAGAAAATTCAAAAAGGAATTTCAGCATCCTCCTTCATAAGACAGTGGAAATTAACAGGCAGGTACAGTTAGCAAATAGAAACCAGGAGCCAGAATTTCAGGATAAACTGTGGACCGTCAGTCCATTTAGGATTGAAATGAAGTGTAATTTCTTCATTCAGAAAGATCTGAATCTTTGCAACTTTCTGCTCCAGAAAACTGTGGAAGCTCATTTATTGAGTATAATCACAATGGAGATTGATAGGTTTTCACTGGTTACAAACATCAAGAAATATAGCTACAAGAGGAAAATCATCGACAAGATCAGTTATGATATCATTGAATGGGAAGGCTGGATCTCAACACATGCTCCTGTTTCTTATGTTTGTAGGTTATTTGAGTAACTAATAAAGAAATGAATCCATTTTCTGCAATGTGAACAAATATTATTTTTTCAATAATTCATTCTCTGGGCTAGCAAATCATATTCTGCCTTTTGGTAATTTTACCTTATCCAAAACTTGCTATCTGTACACAGTCCTGCACTGAGACTTGCTTGTGCATCACCTCTTTGCTTTCTGACTTACATTGATTTCCAGACTCTCAGCACCTTCAATTTTAAGTACCTATCCAGCATCTTAATCTCTTAATGTCATTACCTTTCCATAATTCTGCAACATCTTCCAACACTACAAATGCTCTTTCAAAACATACTGCTGACTCCGGACTTTGTGGACCCTTCCCTCAACACATCCCTCACCATCACTGACAAATGTTATTTCAGAAACCTGTGAACCCTGTGAAATTACCTGCCTCTGTTTCTTTAAAGCCTTCCTCAGAACCTATCGTTTTTGATTAAGCTTTTTGATCAATCCTCTTAATATCTGTTTTTTTCAGCATTTATATATTTCTCCACTGTGAACTGCCTTGGAAACATTTCTTGATGTTGGAAAGGTAGAGATGTTGATTAACAGGAAATGCACCAGTCTGTGCTAGAAAATACACACATCTGGGCAAATTTGTCTTGGTAGTGTAATCCCTGCCCATGCCTTATGGTCTACGATAAACATTCCTGGGGAACAAAATTGAAAAGTATTTGACTTATATTCAATTTGCAGGACTCTCAAGCAAGGGGAAAGATTAGAAAACATTTTTTTAAAAATTGTACTAACACAAATCTATCCATGCTCTAACATGCTAAAATCTACACAAAGTCTGAGAACATTATTGTCTAAACACAGCACAACTGCAGCACATTATGAGGAGGGAGGGTGGGCAGGAAGGGAATTGGGGCGGGGGGGGGGAAGGAGGAAATCGGCATGGGAAACCACACATTATAGGTTCCTTCTTGCTCACTTTCACCTATTAAGTTTCCCTGGCCTATTCTGAACAAGAATAGAACCATTGTTAAAATGAAGTCATGCAATGTCTTTCAAATACTTCAATAATGACACCACCTCCTTGAAAAAGCTAGCTCATAAATAACTAATCCACTTCCTGAGAAAGGAGAGGATCATGAAATATTTTTTAGGTTAAAATTATGTCTCATCTGTAAAAAAAAAAAAATCTACATTTGTTTCATCAAGCAGGCAACCTTTATTATTTACATTTTCTTATGGTTTCTGCAGGAAATGATTATTAATGGAAAAACTTTATATTATGATTGCTCGATACAGTTTATATTTTCGGATGGTTTACTCCTCACAAATATATTATTTTAAATTACGAATTATGTTTCATTATTTTCTTACCCCGTTTGCTTTTGGGAAACTTCTTCCTTAGCTTGTTCTTGAGAGGCATGAGTTTTGATACCATGTCAGGAACAGACACATAGAAATCTGCTTGAATTTCATCATCCATGATCTGAAAGTAGAAGTGACCGTAAACTATCCATGAAGGAGATTAATTTGCTCAAGTGTGTTTGAATACACCAAAATGCACTTTCATATTGGTTTCTCATTGCATCAATTCAAAGTGATATGCATTTGTACTCCAACACCCCTACAGAGAAGTAGATGACATGATGAGACAGAATGTTTCCTGTAACTTATGAAAACTGTTTGAATTCAGCCCACCTAATTGATAGAAATTTAATCTCTCTTCTTGTTACAAAGGTCTTATGTTAAATAAGGTGCCTTGTTTCAAATCTTAACTGAAACTGCATGGTATTTATGATGAGTAGCAAAGGTTAGAGTGTGGATACTGCTAAGAGGCATAAAAAAACTCGAGGTTGCAGTAAATGCCACTTTATACAAAAAGGCTTTTATTTGCAAGTCTATGTGGTATGGCATACCTGGCAATGCTCAATGGTTATATAGGTAAAAACAATGACTGCAGATGCTGGTAACTAGAGTTTAGATTAGAGTGGAGAACTGCTGTGCTCTCAATGCTTATATAGGATTTGACAAGTTAAGACATTCATTTTGGGGCTTGGAATTGCAATCTTCAAAATTAATTTAGAAGAAGGAACCTTAAAAGCAATACAAAAAAACACATGCATGGAATAAGAGTTAATTTAAGATTTACTAATAACACTTAGAAACATAGAAAGATACAGCACAGAAGGAAGTCAATCAGCCCATCATGTCTGCACCAACTGGATTAACTAGCTGCCCATTCTAATTCCACTTACCAGTACATGGTCTGTGAACTTGCAGGTTATAGCATTTCAAATAGATCCAGGTTCCTGTTAAATGAGTTGCAGGTTTTCACCTCAACTATCAAAATGGACAGTGTTTTCCACACACAGACACACAATGCTCTGGGTGGGCATGGTTTTTTTCCCCTTGTTTCCCTTATAATCTTACTACCAATCACAGTCATAGAGATGTACAGCATGGAAACAGACCCTTCGGTCCAACCCGTCCATGCCGACCAGATATCCCAACCCAATCTAGTCCCACATCCCTCCAAACCCTTCCTATTCATATACCCATCCAAATGCCTCTTACATGTTGCAATTGTACCAGCCTCCACCACTTCCTCTGGCAGCTCATTCCATACATGTACCACCCTCTGTGTGAAAAAGTTGCCTGTAGGTCCCTTTTATATCTTCCCCCTCTCATCCTGAACCTATGCCCTCTAGTTCTGGTCTGCCCCACCTCAGGGAAAAGACTTTACCTATTTCCCCTATCCATGGCCCTCATGATTTTATAAACCTCTACAAGGTCACCCCTCAGCCTCCAATCACCAGTGAAAACAGCCCCAGCCTGTTCAGCCTCTCCCTAAAGCTCAAATCCTCCAACCCTGGCAACATCCTTGTACATCTTTTCTGAACCTTTTCAAGGTTCACAACATCTTTCCGATAGGAAGGAGACCAGAATTGCACGCAATATTCCAACAGTGGCCTAACCAATGTCCTGTACAGCTGCAACATGACCTCCCAACTCCTGTACTCAATACTCTGACCAATAAAGGAAAGCATACCAAACGCCTTCTTCACTATCCCACCTACCTGTGACTCCACTTTCAAGGAGCTTATGAACCTGCACTCCAAGGTCTCTTTGTTCAGCAATACTCCCTAGGACCTTACCATTACGTGTATATGTCCTACTAAGATTTGCTTTCCCAAAATGCACCACCTCACATTTACCTGAATTAAACTCCACCTGCCACTTCTCAACCGATTGGCCCATCTGGTCCAGATCCTGTTGTAATCTGAGGTAACCCTCTCCGCTGTCACTACACCTCCAATTTTGGTGTCATCTGCAAACTTACTAACTGTACCTCTTATGCTCGCATCCAAATCAATTCAGTAAATGACAAAAAGTAGAGGGCCCAGCACCGATCCTTGTGGCACTCCACTGATCACAGACCTCCAGTATGAAAAACAACCCTCCACCACCACCCGCTGTCTTCTACCTTTGAGCCAGTTCTGTATCCAAATGGCTAGTTCTCCCTGTATTCCATGAGATCTAACCTTGCTAATCAGTCTCCCATGGGGAACCTTGTTGAACGCCTTACTGAAGTCCATATAGATCATATCGACCACTCTGCCCTCATCAATCGTCATGTTACTTCCTCAAAAAAAAATCAAGTTTGTGAGACATTATTTCCCATGCACAAAGCCATGTTGACTATCCTTAATCAGTCCTTGTCTTTCCAAATACATGTACATCCTGTTCTTCAGGATTCCCTCCAACAACCTGCCCACCATCGGCGTCAGGCATGGATGAATGCTGAGGATGGCAAGGACACAGAATATACGCTAGGTGGGGAACATCAATGACTAACGCCAAGAGTGTTAGTCCTGATTCCTGATGAAGGGCTTTTGCCCAAAATGTTGATTCTCCTGCTTCTTGAATGCTGCCTGACCTGCTGTGCTTTTCCAGCACCACACTCTCGACTAACACCATGAGTGGCCCAACTGGTCAAATCCTAATAGACACAGCTGTTAGATTAGGTCTGTGGAAGGTGGTGCAAGAACCAAGAGAGAAAAACATACTTGACTGCATCCTCAAGCATACCCCTGTTGCAGATCTCCCGCCCATAACAGTATGAATTAGAGAGACGAACATGCAGTCCTTGTAGAAACAAAGTCCAATCTTCACAGTGAGAATATCCTCCATAGTGACACAATGACCGTGAACAATGGGATAGACTCCGAGCAAATCCAGCACTCTGACTGACATTCTTTGATCTGATTTATTATTTTCGCATGTCCGGAGGTCGAGGGAAAAGTACTGTAATGCGTACTACCGAGGCAAATCATATCGTACGTAAGTATATCAGGATAACAGAACAGAATGTTGTTCCAGTTCCAGAGAAGGTGCAGAGAAAGATCAATTCTAATATATGACCTATGTCCGAAAAGAGTAGGGAAGAAGTTGCTTTTAAATGTGTTGGTACGTGTTTTCAAACTTTTGTATCTTCTGCCCAATGGAAGAGAGTATAACCAGAGTGGGAAGGGGTCTTTGATGATGTTGGCTGCTTTTCTGGGGCAGCAGGAAGTGTAGACAGAGTCAACGGAAGAAAAGCTGGTTTTCATGATAAACTGAGCTGCGTTCACAAATCTTCACTTTCTTGCGGTCTTGGACACAGCAGTCATCAAACCAATTTGTGATGCATCCAGATCGGATGTTTCCTCTGGTGCATCTATAAAAACTGGAAAGAGTCATGATGGACATGTCAAATTTCTTTAGCCTTCTCAAGAATTACAGACATTGCTGGGCTTTCTTGACTGTAGCGTCAACGTGAATGGACCAGGATAGACTGTTGATGATATTTACTCTTCGGAACTTGAAGCTCTCAATCATCTCCACCTCAACACCCTTGTTGTGGAGGTGTTGTCATTTATGCTTACTCATTACGGCCTGGGTCAAGAAGTCAAGGATCCACATGGAGGAGGACAGTCTTAGATCTCAGTTTGGAGATGAGTTTTGTTGAAATTAAAGTATTGAAGGCAGGGCTAAAGTCAATTATTGTAGCCTGATGTTGGTATTATCCAGATGTTCCAGGGATGAGTGTAGGGTCAAGGCTTCTGCTGTCGACTCAGTGATGGTAGGCGAATTGCAGCAGATCAGGGCAATCTGTGCGGCTGAAGTTGATGCATGCTATTCGTAACCTCTCAAAGCACTCCATAACATTGGATGTCAGAGCCATTGGGCAGTAGTCATTAAGGCAAGTTGCTGTATTTTTCTTTAGCACTGAATGATAATGGTTTTCTTGAAGCAGGTGGGAACCTCACATTTAGTAAGGAAAGGTTACAGATGTCTGCAAATAGTCTCACCAGCTGGTCCGCACAGGATCTAAGTGCCTAGCCGGGGACTCCATCCGGACCAGTTGCCTTCTGTGGGTTCACCCTCAAGAAGGCCGATCTAACATCTGCAGCGGTGACAGTAGGTACAGATGCACCCGAGGTTGTCAGGGCAGGTGACATCATTTCACTGACCTTCTGTTCAAAACAAGCATAGAATACATCGAGGTGATCAGGGAAGAATGCATTGTTATCAGCGATTCTACTCAACTTCACCTGTAACCAGGTATATCATCTAAGCTTTGCCACAGTCGATGTGCATTTGCATGATTAGTCTGGAACTTGTGTTTAGTCTGGTACTCTCTCTTGGCATTCTTGATGGTTTTGTGAAGACTGTGCCCTGACTATTTCGGTCAGGGTCACTCAACTTGGACACCTCAGAACACGTGGGTCTCAGTAAGGAGTGTCTCTTCAGGTTCATCCATGGTTTCAATTGGGGAACATTTTGGTTAATTTCTACACACTTACCAATGAAGCATATTCATTTAGGTTGGCCACTAAGTTCTTTAATATAGTCTAGTCCACTGACTCCAAGCAGTCACGTCAAAGCTCGTCCGTTACCTCAGACCAGCAGTGTACAATTTTCCTTGCCGGATCCTCATGCTTTCACGTCTGCTTGTAAACTGGGAGAAGGAGCACAGACTTACAGTCTGATTTACCAAAATGCGGGCAGGGAATGGAATGGTAGGCATCTTTGATGACTGTGTTGTATGGAACAGGGTGTTTGGGTCTCTGGTGAGACAGGAGACATGTTGGTGGCATGTTGGTAGCATACTCTGGAGGTTGGGTTGGTTGAATCCACAAGGCACTGTGGACAATTAGCAACAGAAGACTTGTACTCCAACACATTTTTAACCTTGTGGCCGGGCATATCCCTCACTCTACCATTATTACCAAGTCAGCAGAACAACCCTGGTTCAGGGAAGACTGCACGAGGGCATGCCAGGAACAGCAGCAGACCCTAGGAATAAGATGCCAACTTGATGAAGCTACATAACAAGACCGCTTCATGCCAAACTATGCAAGCCATGAGTGACAAACACACAGTAAAACAATTCCACAACCAATGGATCAGATCTAAACTCTGCAGTCTATCATAGCCAATCATTAATGAAGGTGGCAGCTTCGCAAATATCACTATCCTCAATGATGAGGGCATTCAGTACATCAATTTTAAAAAGGTTGAAGCTTTTGCAATAATTTTCAGCCAGAAGAGCCAAGTGGATAATTCATCTTGGCCCCCTATGGAGGTCCCCAGCATCACAGGTGCCAATTTTCAGCCAAATGTATTTACGCCATATGATATCAAGAAACAGCTGGAGGACTTCTACCCAAAACTTTCCATGTCTCTAACCAAGCTGTTCCAGTATGTTGACAATACTGGCATCTAGCCAGTAATGAGAAAATTTACACAGGCCTGTCCTGCACACAAAAAGTACAAACCAGAAATAAAACCATCCGCAACAACAGACAGAACTATATCAATTCTGTACATCACAACAGGATTCATCCAGAGGCTACACAGCACTGAAGATGTCACCCAGTTGTGGGATGTAATGTTGCCAAAAAAAAACAACCGGCTTGGCAAACTGACGAACAATTCTAACCTGCCCAATTACCACCCTGGTCTACTCCCCACCATTCACAAAAGGGAAGTTGTCATCAACAGTGCTATCAAGTAATGCTTATTTAGCAATAACTTGCTCACTGACGCTCAGTTTGGGTCTAACCAAGGCCACTCAGCTCCTCACCTTATTACACCTTATTTGTTCCAAAATGGACAAAAGAGTTTCACATCCAAAGGCGATGTAAAGTTGACTGACCTTTCCACAAAGGTGACATTGGACCAAACGTAAAATCAAGGAATCCTAACAAAGCTGCACTCAATGAAAATCAGCAAGACGGATTCTCTGTTCATTGGAGCCATCCCTGGCACAAAGAAAAATGTTTCTGATTATTGGTTCTTGTTTATTTTAGATCCAGTATATCTGTGCGGGATTTCCTCAACCATTTTCAGCTGTTTCATCAATGACTTTCACTCCGTCATAAGTTCAGAAGTGCAGACAGTTGATGATGATACGAGTGATATTCACACCACACAAATGCCAGGCAATGATAATCTCCAACAAATGAGAATCTAAATCATCACATGACATTTGATGGCACGTCCATTATATAACCCTCCACAATCAACCATAGACAGAAACTGAAATGGGCTAGTCATATAAATACAATGGCCCCAAGCTCTTAGCTAGGAGAGCTAGGTTCAAGTTCTATCTACTCCAGAGGTATTTAATAACATCCCTGAACAGGTTAATGAGAAAATCTCTCGAAATAATTTGATTACAAGAGCAGATCAGAGGCTCTTGCAACGACTGACTCACCCAGACTCTGCTAAACGACCAACAAGGCGCAAGTCAAATGAGTGCAACTCCAACAACACTCAAGGAGCATCTAGGACATTACAGTCCACTTGATTAGCAGAACTTCCACAAACATTCACTCCCTCCATAATTGACACGCAGTTGCAGCAGTCTGTATCATTTACAAGATGCCCTGCAGAAATTCACCTAATTAAGGCAAATGCAATTCCTCTCTTCAATAAAGGAAATAGGGAACTCCCTGGCAATTACAGACCAGTAAGTCTCACGTCTGTCGTCTGCAAGGTGTTAAAAAGAATTCTGAGGGATAGGATTTATGACCATCTGGAAGAGCATGGCTTGATTAAATGCAGTCAACATGGCTTCGTGAGGGCAGGTCATGCCTCACAAACCTTATCAAGTTCTTTGAGGATGTGACTAGAAAAGTTGATGAGGGTTGAGCTGTGGATGTGGTGTATGTGGACTTCAGCAAGGCATTTGATAAGGTTCCCCATGGTAGGCTCATTCAGAAGGTCAGGAGGAAAGGGATTACGGGAGAACTTAGCTGTCTGGATACAGAATTGGCTGGCCAACAGAAGACAGCAAGTGGTAGTAGAAGGAAAATATTCTGCCTGGAAGTCTGTGGTGACTGGTGTTCCGCAGGGCTCTGTCTTTGGGCCTCTACTGTTTGTAATTTTTATTAATGACTTGGATGAGGGGATTGAAGGACGGGTCAGCAAGTTTGCAGATGACACAAAGGTTGAAGGTGTCGTTGACAGTATAGAGGGCTGTTGTAGGCTGCAGCGGGACATTGACAGGATGCAGAGATGGGCTGAGAGGTGGCAGATGGAGTTCCATCTGGATAAATGCGAGGTGATGCATTTTGGAAGGTCGAATTTGAAAGCTGAGTACAGGATTAAGGATAGGATTCTTGGCAGTGTGGAGGAACAGAGGGATCTTGGTGTGCAGGTACATAGATCCCTTAAAATGGCCACCCAAGTGGACAGGGTTATTAAGAAAGCATATGGTGTTTTGGCTTTCATTAACAGGGGGATTGAGTTTAAGAGTAGTGAGATCTTGTTGCAGCTCTATAAAACTTTGGTTAGACCGCACTTGGAATACTGCGTCCAGTTCTGGTCGCCCTATTATAAGAAAGATGTGGATGCTTTGGAGAGGGTTCAGAGGAGGTTTACCAGGATGCTGCCTGGACTGGAGGGCTTATCTTATGAAGAGAGGTTGACTGAGCTCAGACTTTTTTCATTGAAGAAGAGGAGGAGGAGAGGGGACCTAATTGAGGTATACAAGATAATGAGAGGCAAAGATCGAGTCGATAGCCAGAGACTATTTCCCAGGACAAAAATGGCTAACACGAGGTGTCATAGTTTTAAGCTGGTTGGAGGAAAGTATCGAGGGGATGTCAGAGGCGGGTTCTTTACACAGAGTTGTGAGCATGGAATGCGTTGCCACTAGCAGTTGTGGAAGCAAGGTCATTGGGGACATTTAAGAGACTGCTGGACATGCATATGAGGGTGCATACATGAGGATCAATGGTCGGCACAACATCGTGGGCTGAAGGACCTGTTCTGTGCTGTACTGTTCTGTTCTATGTTCTATAATTCTTAAACAGCTTCTTCCAAACTCACCATCTCCATCATCCACAAGAGAAAGGGAAGCAGATAGATGGTAACATCACTGACTTGCAGGTTCCCCTTCAAACCTGATAATGTAAATATATCACTCCCTACTGGTTCAAAATCCTAATACTTTCTCCCGAATAGCAGTTCGGTCTACATACAATGGACTGTAGCAGTTCAAGAAAGCAGGTCACCACATCTTCTTAAGACCAAAGAGAAATGGGCAATAAATGGTGGCCCAGTCGGCACTGCACACATGTTATTCCATCAAATGAATAAAAGGAAATACCTTGTTTTTTTTAAAAAATGCGTGTAAATTACTAATTGAATAATCTCTCTATCTTTTTCAAATTTATCTCTTCTTGTACATTTGCAAATGTGCCTGTGTTACAAAACATTCCCCATGTCTCAGTGTGAGAAATAAACCCTTTGTCTCATTTAACTGTAGTTCAGTATTGTCATGGTCTTTGCAACGGGTACGTGCTTGTGTGTGTGTGTCTATGTAGGAAAGTGTAGTTGAATGGTTAGAAGAGGAGTGGAGAGGAGATGTCACGGTTTTAATCCTCTAACTTTTCCTGTGAAACTTTAAATGAGTCCTCCAACTTCGAGGATCGGCATGTATTCATGCACACTGGTAAATATCACCATTGCATTCAGTTCAGTTGATTTAACATTTTCCATGTAAATTCCCATTTCATTTCAAACCACTCATTTGGAGCACATTAATTACATTTCTCACCAACATAAGGGGACTAACAATGAAAGCCAGCAAGGAAATAGCTGGTTGTACTGGTATACACAAACTTCTAAAGTCTGAAGATAGATTGAGAGAGAAAACAAATCACGTCATATCTAAGAAACGAGATAAATCATTTAGGACTAAGATGATGAGAAATTTCTTCAAACAGAGAATGGCGAGCTTGTGGAGTTCACTACCACAGAAAGCAGTAAAGATCAAAACATTCTATGATTTTAAGACAGAGTTGGATATAGTACTTGGGGCTAAAGGGATTAAGTGATATGAGGTGAAACGGGGAACAGGCTATTGAGTTGGATGACCAGCCATGATCATAATCATGGCTGAGCTGACTCGAAGGGCCAAATGGCCTACCACTGTTTTCAATGTTCCTACATATGGATGACAATGCAACAGTACATTTCTAATTCAACAATGAACCGGAAGGAAAACTGTTAAATTGTTGGCCTTTCTATGTTTGTCTATCATTCTACAGAAATGCAAAGACATCCAGGACTGCCATCTATCTGAACTCAGCAAGCCAGGCAACATCATGAGATGGAGAAGTTTTTCAGGTTATACCCGAAACGTCAACTTCTCCACCTCCTGATGTTGACTGACTTGCTGCGTTCTTCCAGCCTCCTCCTGGTCTACTTTGGATTCCAGCATCTGCAGTTTTTTGGCTCTATCTATCTTAACTCCCCAAAACCAAAGTTCCTTAAAGAAGCAGACCCACCATCACCACAAAGTAAGAAAAATAAGATCAATGGGGACAAAGGAAGAGGTGCAATTCATCAATGCTGAACAGGTGTTTGAGTGGTAGTGACGTTGAGTAGCAAACAATTGGGATTCTCGCTCTTTTTTGGTACTTTCCTTGATTTGGGAGACTGTTGAGATCAGTGCACGCAAGTCAGTGTAAGGACACAGCATCTTACAAAAGGAACAGCTTTAGTCAAATGGGGAATTAATTGTCCAGCATCTACAACGGCAGAAATGCTTTTCTATCTATAGTCTAGCACTCAACAAGTATTCTATCAAAGAAATATCTCTGCCACCATAGATATTGGGTAAAGAGCTCCCCACCAGACAAAAAATCTTTCTCACAAAACCTGACGTGACTCAACGCTAACCTGTCTACAATGAGTATACAAAACTAACAGGCCCAAAAGAACTTGGAGGCAGAAGATCCCGACTCAGTTAAAGCTCATGATATAGCATATGTCCTGTAGTTCTAAGACTGTAGACTGTTTTTCTCATTTTCAAACTGTATTCTGAAAACAACTTGAAGCATTGAAAAATTATGTTTTAGCATAATATCAAAAGAAAGCCTTTCATGGATGCATAATTTTCTATTATACTGTTAGAAAATCACTGTGCTCATGAATACATACTTTCTGAATGAGGTCTGTTCCACCCACAATATCTGCTCCATGTTTCTGTGCCACAGCAGCTTCTTCTGGACTCTGCAAGAACAACAATATTTTAGAGACCAAATGCAACACTCATAATGGTTTGCTACTGAGAGGGTTTTAATGTACCTTACTTGGTCAATACTAGCTTTAAAGTCATTCCGTAAGTGAAATAAAATTTACATTTCTCAAGTGACAAAACTGGAACAAACAAAATCATTAAACAGTTATGTATTTACAGGGTGGAAGATCAAATTGCACATTATTTGCTATCTGAAAAAGACTCTCAAGTTACGCAGAGACATAACAAAATAAATCAGAGTTGAAGTGTTAAATTTTTCACATTGGCATACCTCATCCTTCACAAAATGTCATTCCAGACTTTACAGCTCATACCGCCTCTCATAAAAGATCCACACACTTAACATTCCTGTCCTTTGAAATATTAGACAGCCAATCAGCTGGTTAATAATTAGAAATCACCTATTAAAAACAAAAGGACAATTTGCTTCCTCCTCAATTATAGAGGAACCTGGATTATCCGAATACCAATTATTCAAAAATCGGATTATCCAAAGGCGATCTCGAGGTCCTGATAGAAACTCTACATCAAAGACGGGTTTCCAACAATGATCGCATCTTTCGTTTACAGTGATTAAACAGGCACAGTTTCCAAATGACTGACCTCCCACTCTCTCTTCCCTCCCCACACTTTCCCTGGAGTTCTACAGAGGGGTGTACCCTAAAACAATCCCCCCTTCCCCAAATAATCTGATCAACATCGTCCTGTACAGGGCAGGGTTGGAACCTGTCAAAAGGTTGTGTGTGCTGGCGTTCAGGCGGGGGCAGTGTTGGATAGGATTGGAGGGCAAGGGGCAGTGCTGGATGGGGATAGGGATGTGGGCAGGGGGGCATGGGGAGATGTTGGACAGTTGGGCGACGGGAGGGAGGCGGCGTTGGATGGGGTTGAGGGTGGGTCAGTTTTGGACGGGGTTGGGAGGCGGGCGGAATTGGCTAAGGGCGCGGCTGGGGGCACGGGCTCATGAACTCGCACGGTGTGCTTCTGCAGTCTCCTAAACGGGGAGCAGACTTTAAAAACTCTGAGCGCCAGAGGAAAGGCATTTAATCGATTACCGAATAATTGACTATCCTAACAAAATAGTGCCCGCCCATCTCGTTCGGATAATCGATGTTCCCCTGTATAAGGCTTTACAGAAATTTGCAGGAAAAAATATGATTCTTACTCACTTCTGTGAACACCAGCACTTTGCTGACCGTTGTTGTAAAAGCATAAGGCAAATGCACGATGCTGACAAATGGGTCCACTTTTTTCTGGGATACAACAGAAAATACAAGTTACAAACCAAATGCAATTTACAATTGTTTCCAAACTTCTTAACAAAGAGCGGTGAGCACTCTTATTGTGACTCCATGATATTCCATCCTTAGTTTCTGATATCACAACGATGTTGTAAGTAGGAGCCAAAGAACATATCTCAACTAAGACGACTAATTTTTCAAGAAAGAGACTCCACAGCCCTTCCTCTTTTACCTACCTCATAAATCATGAATAACTTTGACTGATTAGCCATTAAGAGCAATTAATTTTTTATTCGCTTGATTTGGGGTGGGATTTGAGATGGTCCACAAGTGAAAGGAAAAGAAATATTTTAACTTATTTTTAAAATATATTTCTTAAAAACATATGAAATTGATAATCCTACACTCTGAACTAACCACTTTCAGTTTGCCAGCATAATAAACTGATAGCTTCTTGTATTTGTAAACCAAAAGGGGACATGTACAAAGAATGGCACAGTGGGGAAATCTACTGTACCCATCCCACTCTGTTCAGTGTTTTAAATTCTGCATCTTTTGTCATGTAGTCCAGGATCGTCTGAGAAACAGCACAGTCAATAAAAGGGGAAAAATATCCACATTAACAGATTTGATTTGTACAGTTCAAATAGGCTGCAAACTTGAACTGACATGAATACTGGTCTTATTATATTAACACCAAAAAAATGCATATTAGATACAAAAAGGAATTTTTCAGAATATTTATGTATTGGATACAAGGTCTCTGAAATGAAATGATTTGGAGATGCCGGTGTTGGACTGGGGTGTACAAAGTTAAAAATCACAACGCCAGGTTATAGTCCAACAGGTTTAATTGGAAGCACACTAGCTTTCGGAGCGTCGCTCCTTCATCAGGTGATAGTGGCGGGCTGGTACATGGCAGGTACTCATGTGACTCAGCCAACGTTGTCTATCTTGTGGGCGGCACGGTAGCACAGTGGTTAGCACTGCTGCTTCACAGCGCCAGAGACCCGGGTTCAATTCCCGCCTCAGGCGACTCTCTGTGTGGAGTTTGCACATTCTCCCCGTGTCTGCGTGGGTTTCCTCCGGGTGCTCCGGTTTCCTCCCACAATCCAAAAATGTGCAGGGGTTAGGTGAATTGGCCATGCTAAATTGCCCGTAGTGTTAGGTGAAGTGGTAAATGTAGGAGAATGGGTCTAGGTGGGTTACGCTTCGGCGGGTCGGTGTGGACTTGTTGGGCCGAAGGGCCTGTTTCCACACTGTAAGTAATCTAATCTAATCTAATCTAATCTAATATCTTATATGTTGCAGGCAAGGATGCCCTGAGGCATGGTACATTGGGGAAACCGAGCAAAGGCTACGACAACGGATGAATGGGCACCGCACAACAATCAATAGACAGGACTGCTCCCTCCCAGTTGGGGAACACTTCAGTGGTCCAGGACATTCAGCCTCGGACCTTCGGGTGACCATCCTCCAAGGCGGACTTCGGGACAGGCAGCAATGAAAAGTGGCCGAGCAGAGGCTGATAGCCATCCTTAGTTTCTGATATCACAACGATGTTGTAAGTAGGAGCCAAAGAACATATCTCAACTAAGACGACTAATAGGCTGATAGCCAAGTTCGGTACCCATAGGAAGGGCCTCAACCGGGACCTTGGGTTGAGGTCACATTACAGGTGACCACCATTGCACTATACACACACACACACACACTCTCTCAGACAGACAAAGACCCACATGCACACATATATTTTGTGGGGTGAATTTGTACTTTCAGGGTTACATTGTACTTTGGTCAAACACTGCATGCATTCATGTCGAACTCTGAGCTCAAAAACTGCATGAATTCATGTAAAACTCCGTTATCTCACTTTTTAGATCAGAATCAATCTAAACGTCATGGCATAGACAGAGAACACAGAGGACTAATACCTTCATCATATTGTCTAGCTATCACCATTGTTAACAGCTAACCCGAGAATGCAACTTTTTAAATAAAGGTTTTGTGACTTACACATTAGATTAGATTAGATTACTTATAGTGTGGAAACAGGCCCTTCAGCCCAACAAGTCCACACCGACCCGCCGAAGCGTAACCCACCCATACCCCTACATTTACCCCTTACCTAACACTACGGGCAATTTTAGCATGGCCAATTCACCTGACCTGCACATCTTTGGACTGTGGGAGGAAACCGGAGCACCCGGAGGAAACCCACGCAGACACAGGGAGAACGTGCAAACTCCACACAGTCAGTCGCCTGAGGCGGGAAATGAACCCGGGTCTCTGGCGCTGTGAGGCAGCAGTGCTGACCACTGTGCCACCGTGCCGCCCACCTGTGCCACCATGCCACCCACCTGTGCCACCATGCCGCCCACAAGAAAGAAATTATCATGGTATTCTAACAGATGAAAGGCTTAACAGACAATCAATTTTTCAATGTATAATTTCAGTTACATCACACTGTAAATTCTTGCTATAAATTCTGTGTGTTAGGTTTCAGCCCTCCACTATCACCTGATGAAGGAGCAATGCTCCGAAAGCGAGTGTGCTTCCAATTAAACCTGTTGGACTATAACCTGGTGTTGTGTGATTTTTAACTCTGAAATAAAAGCAACTGATGCTTCAGCAGGTACTTGTTTTCAATGCAAGCATTCCAACAAGATATACCCAGTTGCAGTTGGCTTAATATACATATGGCACAACCAAAGACCTGAACATTTGGAGAAACTTAATCAATTAATAATAGAACATTTAAGAACAACTAAATTGGATGATTTAACTTCCTAAAGTTTTCTATAAAACAGGCTTTTGCTCAAGAATGTAAAGCACAGGCTTGCATACTTCACCTTCTTTTCCAGCTTCATGTCAAGCCGCAGATCAATATAAACAGGTTGCCGTGTGTAAGTAAAGTCTAACTGCTGAAACTTCTTCAGCATGTCAATTGCAGTTTCAATATCATGCACTTTCTTTGGATAATACTGGATCCGGTAGACATCATCAACTGGCTCCCAAGCTGTCAGACCATATGGTTTATGTCTATTTAAGTCTGTTTTGCTCTTACTTTTAGGTTTCACATTTTCCTCCTTTGGTTCTTTCTTTTCTGTTTTGGCAGCTCTAGTACTGAAAAAATGGAAAATTATTTAATAGCTTTTTATGACAAATACAAGACAATGCACAGATCAAAATTGTTTTTTTTAAATTTAAATTCTACAAGTGAAGCTGTATTCATAATGCATGAGTGAACAAGTCAGTCAAGGAAACAACAAGTTACTGGACATTTCCTGTGCAGTATGTGGTTCATCCAAAGAAACAGCTTATCAAACTCACTGATAACAAAGGATCTTGGAATTTTATTTAATTTATGTTAATTTTTAAGATTGGGGTTATTAATTGAGTTGATTGATTAATATATTGATGTCACACACACAGATACAATGCAAAGTATTGTTTTGTGTGCTATACAAAGTGCATCAGGGTAGTGGAACAGAGTGTGGAACAGAATGTAACAGCCACAGAGAAGGTGCAGGGAGAGAGATCAGAATCAAACATCAAAAGCATAAAGCTGTAAAATATATCACAGAATATTTAAAATGAAATACATGAGCTATGTGAAAGATGGAGGAAAAAACTCACCTCTAGCAGTAGAACAGTCAGAAGATTTCACATATCTCAAGCAATAGCTTGTCAATTTCTGCATCATTGCAAAATGATAAGCAGAATAACTGCAGCTGAATCTATGCCAATTTAGAATTTCGTGTTTAGTACAAGATATTCTGGAACAGGCAATTCCTCTTGCTTTCACTCGATATTATTTGATCTTATTTTGGATGCGTCTTTATTTAACTTAAAATTTTTCAATTCAGATGAGCCCAGATAATCTGCTGGGCTCTTTTAGGTTTTTGATGTTACAAAAGACATTCCAACCCACTGTTTTTATTAATATTAGAAACCTAATTAGCTTCACTCCTTGGGAGCAGGAACAATATTGTCAATATTGCTACTGCTTCTGAAATTATATTGGTATCAAATTGTCTACAATGCAATGACAAATTTGCTAAATGCTTTGCATCCCCTAATTTTCAAGCTATACCTTAAAACAATCATTCAGATTATACTCCACTGATTAGTTGCAAGTGTTTCAACAAAATAAATGAATTTGGACTCTTATAATTTTCTGAACTCATCAAGGACAAGAACATGTGTGCTGGAAATTGTATATTTTCCCACTTTCTGCATCTAAGTTTCAACAAAATACAACAAGCAATTCTGTAATGTGTCCCAACCACCTCCAAAGTCAATCTTGTGCCTAAAACTATCCAATGATTTCTGAGATGACAAAATTGTAGCTCAGTTTGAGTTTTGAATTACAGTTTATAAAGGAAATGCCAAAGACAATTTAAATGCATTGCTTCATAGGACTGTTAGCTAAAGGATGGACACCGGAGACTTTCTCCAAATATATCTCATGAACATCCATCAGGTAATAGAAGTCAGTATGCTAACTTAGCTCCATTCCTCAATGATGAGAATAACAGAGTGGTTACAGCACAAAAGAAAGCTACATAGCCTATCATATCTATGTCGGCTTTCCACAGAAACAATTGAGCTCACTCACCTAAACTTTTCCTATAACCCTGCAAATTAGTTTCTTCAGGGGTTTATTCAATTCTCTTGCGAAAGCTTCAATTAAATCTGTCTCCACCAAACGCCCAGGTTCTGTGTTCGAGAGCCTAACTACTCGCTGCATGCAAAGAATTTTTCTCATAATGTCATGGTTTCTTTAAAACAGTGTCCTCTGATTCTGGCCAATAGAAAAAGCTTCTTAAGATCTACTCTGTTGAAGCCCTAATGACCTCTATCAAATTGCCTCTCAATCTTTTCAACTGAGAACAACCCCAAATTCTCCAATCACAGAGGTATAGTCATTGCAACAAAGGAGAAGACCATTTGGCACATTGAGTCCATACTGGCTCTCTGCAGAGAAAGCCAATGAAACCAATTCTCCAATCTATTCCTGAAAGCCTGAAAGTTAATTTTGCTCAAGTACATTTCAATTTCTTGTTGAAAAATTTGATTATCATTCTTGTATATATCCAGTTCCAGGTCATCATCAGTCATGGAGTAAAAATATTATTCCTCATTTCATCCTACATCTCTTGTCCAAAGTTTTAAATATGCGTTCCTTAGTCCTTGTACCATCACCATTTTTATCAGATCTGTTACTCCAAAGAACACAAATCTCAGCTTCTCTCATCTGGACCTGACATCTACATTGCCTCATTCCTGGGTTCAGTCTGGTCAACCTCTTCTGTACTCTCTCAAGAACCTTCACATTCTTCCAAAAGTGTGGGGGCTATAACTGGGCACAATTCTCTGTGCAATCCCTTAATAATTGATACCATGGTTGGATTGCACTCTTGCAAGGGTGTTGTAACTTTCAGCAATTCCCTGTGCGGTGTACTAATTTGAGAGTGGCAAACACTTCAAAAGGTCCTGCACGACTTTTCTCTTCCTGATCAAAATCTATCCACTATCATGAGCACCCACTGCCTAAAGAGTGCTTAACTTCTAGAATGTCTAATCAAAGAATTCTTAACCTTCTTCATATTCCAACAAGTTCAGTTACCCATAAACTCAGTAATGCTGAGCTTGGGTACAAGCAGCTGAAACCACTTCCTACATGTTGACATGCATGAGGTAACCTGCGGTTCAAACATGATGCAAGAATTCCAAGCAGCAGGTCTCAATTGCCCATACATGATCGAAAAAAGATATCAGTTCTAACAAAATCTAGTTTGTACCTTGTCTCAATTATTATAATTTAAATCTCCCCACATATTTAACATTCTTCGTTCCTCGAATCAATATTGTCAATTGGCAAGTTTGCAATCACACAGAAAGAGAGGGGAAGGCAAGTGGTGAAGATGACACAAAGAGTCTACAGAGGGATACAAATGGTTAGGCGAGTGAGCAAAGACTTGGCAGATGGAATAGAATGTGAGAAAATATGAAGTTGTGCATTTTGGCAGGAGGAAGAGAGGAGCTGATTATTAATTATGTAGAAAAAGACTTCAGAAAGCTACAGCACAGAGGGATTTGGATGTCCCTGAATATAAATCACTAAGTTCGCATACAGATTCACCAGTTTACAGAAAGGAAGTAGAATGCTGGCTCTTACTTCAAAGTGAATGGAGTATAGAAATAAGAATCTTGCAAAATGATTCCATGGAATTCTATGGACAGTTCTGAGTCATTTATGTAAGTGAAGATACATTGTCATTGGATGAAGGCCACAGCAGGTTCTCCAGGCTAATACCAGGTATTGAAACATACAGATTCTTAGACAACTTAACAATAAATGCACAACAGTTGTTTCCCTTTTCAGAGAGTTTTGATACAGATGGCATATCCCTAGGCTAAGGAGCTGCTCATTTAAGACATAAGTGAAAAGCACTTCTGTCTCTCAGAGGGTAATGAATCTATGGAATTCTTTACCACAGAGGGCTGCTGATGTTGGGTTATTAAGAATCTTCAAAGCTGAGATAGACAAACTTTTAGTTAAAGGGTCTGAAGGGATGAGGAAAAAGCAGGCAGGTAGATTACCAGAGCACCTACTGTCTAATGGAATGGTGGGCAGAATGTCTTAAGCCTGCTCCTGCATCTTATATTCTCAAATCTTTTCTGCACCCTCTCTGAAGCCTTCACATTACAGCTAAAAAGTAATGCCCTAAAATTGGGCAGAATACATCAATTCTTTGCTTTTGTACTCCTTGTTCCATTTTAACAATTTTCTCAACCTGTCCTGCCATCCTCATATTATATAAAAATAAATGTCCACGTCCCTGTTTCTTTTAATGAATCATGATTAATAATGCTCTCATGCAAATGGTAACCTATTGTTATATACAGATTTTTACACACGTATTTAAAAACTACATAATTTATATTCATCCTGCACAAAATAAAACATTTCAACAAATCTGAGAAATCCTACTTCACTGCAGCAAATTGCCTGACTGCAAGATGTTTCTTCGATAAGGATGATATGCCAGTATTGCTGTAACCGCCTATTAACGTGTGCTTATGGCATCCAATGAACACTGAAACATAAAAGAAAACCAATCACCCAAAAAAATCATTCCATATTTAAATACTCATACATTAAAAGTTCTTTAGATTGCAAGCGAGTGAAGATAGAACATATTACATTTATTTATTCATATTTTGAAATAAAAGTTGAAAGTACATCATTATTAGCAATAAATATAACTTTTCTAAGATACATCATCCACTGTCCAGTGTTCAAACTTGTCAAGTATCACAGCGAAAATATGCTGCTTGAGAAATGATGAAAGGAAGTTTCATTTATCACTGCCAATTGTCAGAATGTAAAAATTCACAGTAAAATAACGTGGCTGCAGTGAAATTGTTTCCAGGTATGAGATGTAGAACAGACCAGGATAAATGTAAGACAGGTATTAATAAAATATATAAAAAGGATTTTCCTTCAAAACGTGGAACCTGCTTCCATAAGGAGTGGCTGAAGCAGCAGCAATTGTATTTAAAAGACAGCTTATTGTGTAAAGCAGAATAGCACCATTCCCTTATACTCTCAACCTACACTGGCTTCCGGGCAAAGAACATTTTGGTTTTCAAATCCTTCTGTGACTGCACAGGTGATAGAGGGATAGGTGGCACAGTGGCTCAGGGGTTAACACTCTGCCTCTCAGCGCCAGGGACCTGCGTTTAATTCCAGTATTACTTGGTTGTCTGTGTCGAACTTGCACGTTATCCCAGTGTTTGTATGGATTTTTGCCAGGTGTTCTGGTTTCCTTCCACAGTCCAGAAATGTGCAGGTTAGGTGCATTAGCCATGGTAAATTGCTTACAGTGGCCCAGGAATGTTCAGGGGTGTGTTAGCCATGGTAAATGCAATGTTGGGGGATAGGGTGGAGGGCTGGGTTAGGGTGGTATGCTCTTTGAGGTTCAGTACAGACTCGAGGGGCTTAATGGCCTCTTTATACATTGTAGGGATTCTATGAGTCACACCCTGCCCTGTTAGTCTCCTCAAGCTTCCAACATATCAACTCCTATCAAATTTTAGTTCCTTGTACATTTCCAAATTGATTTACAGCGCCAATCATCCTGACTTCAGTTGTCCAGCTCCCAAAGCGCTTCCTCTTCTTCCTACATTTCTTCACTTTGCTTTCCTCCTTTATACTGGATCAGTGGTGCTGGAAGAGCACAGCAATTCAGGCAGCATCCGAAAAGCTTCGAAATCGACGTTTCGGGCAAAAGCCCTTCATCAGGAATCTCCTTTATATCCTATCTCTTGGACCTGATATCTCCTTAGATGGCTTGTTAGGAGCATTTTAAGTCAAGTTAAAACCAAAATGCCATTGGGTGTTTAGTGATCTTATAGCCACTATATTACAAGTTGTATTGCATGGAAGATGAACACAGGGTTGGAATAGGTAATTAAAATGGGAGTCTGCAAATACTGGCTAGCCTGCTTTTATGTTGTAGATTCCATGAAACGTAGCAACAGCAATCAAAATAAAAATATTTCATCTAAAATAACAACTGTCTGTTTAGAAGGTTGTTAGATGCAGAATATTTAAAGTCACTCAAATTTCTTAGCAAAGAAACAATTCAACAATTAAGTAAAATAAGAAAATAAAATTGCCAAAGTATTTTCAATTGGCAGCTTTCTTGCTTGAAACACAAGAACATAGGAGAAGTAGGCTATTTGGCCCTCCGAGTTGCTCTGCCATTTAACACGATCATGCACCTGACTCAGTAAATTGTTCCTGCTTTCTCCCAGACCCTTTGATCCCTTTAGACCGAAGAACTATATCTATCTCCTTCTTGAAAGCATTCAATACTTTGACCTCAACTGTTTTCAGTGGCAGAAGATTCACAGGCTCACTCTCTGGGGGAAGAAAATGTCTCCTCATCTCACTCCTACCCTACATCCTTAGAATGGGACTCCTGGTTCTGAACTCCAAGTCATCAGGAACATTCTTCCTGTCTGGACAAGAGAGCTTTACAGGCAATGAGATATGCCTCATTCTTTTAAATTCCAGTAAATACTATTCTAACGAGTTTCAGATTATCTTCATACGTCAGTCCTGCCACCCCAAGAATCGGCCTGGCAGAAAACTATTCAACTGCTTCCATAGCCAGAACATCCTTCCTCAGATAAGGAGACCAAAATTGCACAGAATACTTCAGGCATGGTCTCACCAAGACCCTGTACAACTACAGCAAGATATCCCTGCTCCTGTACTCAAATCCTCATATTGTGAAAGCCAACACACCATTTGTCTTTATCACCTCCTGCTGTGCCTGCACGCTTACTTTCAGCAACTCGTGTCCTCGGTCACCCAGATCTCATTGCGCCTCTTCCTTTGTGAATCTATCGCCATTCAGATAATAATTTGCCTTCCTGTTCTTGTTACCAAAGTGGATAACCTCACATTTATCCAGTCTATCTCATGCATTTGTCCACTTACTCAACTTGTCCAAAGCACATCTGCATTATCCGCACAGTTCACTCTGTCATCCAGATTTGCGTTGTCTGCAAACTTGGAGATATTACATTTAGTCCCCTCATCTAAATTATGAATATACATTGTGAATAGCTGACGTCTAAGCAACAATCCCTGCAATACCCCACTATTCACTGGCTGCCAGTCAAAATATCCATTTATTGCTATACTTTGTTTCCGACCAGTTCTCTTTCCATGACAGAACATTGCTCCCATCCTGTGTGCTTTAGTTTTACACGATAATGCAAATCTTTTGATTTATTTCAATGTCTTCTACTCAGCCAAGTCTCAGGCTTGCAAAGAAATGAGTCACCAAACCAAGTTGAGTTGAGTTTCTGGTCAACGGTAACCCCAAGATATTGATAGTGGGGGATTCAGTGATGTTAGCACCATTGAATGTCATCAAATCATAGAGATGTACAGCATGGAAGCAGACCCTTCGGTCCAACCCGTCCATGCCGACCAGATATCCCAACCTAATCTAGTCCCACCTGCCAGCACCCGGCCCATATGCCTCCAAACCTTTCCTATTCATATACCCATCCAGATGCCTTTTACATGTTGCAATTGTACCAGCCTCCACCACACCCTCTGGCAGCTCATTCCAAACACGTACCACCCTCTGCATGAAAAAGTTGCCCCTTAGGTCTCTTTTCTATCTTTCCCCTCTCACCACAAACCTATGCCCTCTAGTTCTGGACTCCTCTATAAGATCACCCCTCAGCCTTCGACGCTCCAGGGAAAACAGCCCCAGCATGTTCAGCCTCTCCAAACCTGGCAACATCCTTGTAAATCTTTGCTGAACCCTTTCAAGTTTCACAACATCTTTCCGATAGGAAGGAGACCAGAATTGCACACAATATTCCAACAGTGGCCTAACCAATGTCCTGTACAGCCGCAACATGACCTCCCAACTCCTGTACTCAATACTCTGACCAATAAAGGAAAGCATACCAAATGCTTCCTTCACTATCCTATCTACCTGCGACTCCACTTTCAAGGAGCTATGAACGTGCACTCCAAGGTCTCTTTATTCAGCAACACTCCCTAGGACCTTACCATTAAGTGTATAATTCCTGCTAAGATTTGCTTTCCCAAAATGCAGCACTTCGCATTTAACTCAATTAAACTCCATCTGCCACTTCTCAGCCCATTGACCCAACTGGTCCACATCCTGTTGTAATCTGAGGTAACCCTCTTCCCTGTCCACTTCACCTCCAATTTTGGTGTCATCTGCAAACTTACTAACTCTACATCTTAAGCTCGCATCCAAATCATTTATGTAAATGACAAAACGTAGAGGGCCCAGCACCAATCCTTGTGGCTCTCCACTGGTCACAGGCCTCCAGTCTGAAAAACAACCCTCCACCACCACCCTCTGTCTTCTACCTTTGAGCCAGTTCTGTATCCAAATGGCTAGTTCTCCCTGTAATGCATGAGACCTAACCTCGCTAATCAGCCTCCCATGGGGAACTTTGTCAAATGCCTTACTGAAGTCCAGATAGATCACATCTACTGCTCTGCCCTCATCAATCTTCTTTGTTACTTCTTCAAAAAAAAACTCAATCAAGTTTGAGAGACATGATTTCCCATGCACAAAGCCATGTTGACTATCCCGAATCAGTCCCTGCCATTCCAAATAAATACATGTATATCCTGTCCCTCAGGATTCCCTCCAACAACCTGCCCACCGCCGAGGTCAGGCTCACCGGTCTATAGTTCCATGGCTTGTCTTTACCGCCCTTCTTAAACAGTGGCACCATGTTTGCCAACCTCACCTGTAACTATCGATGATACAAATATCTCAGCAAGAGGCTCAGCAATCACTTCTCTAGCTTCAAGCAATAGTAGTTCGATTGTCTGTTATTGCCGATGGTCTTAGCCTGGCATTTGTGTGGCACAAATGTTACTTGCCACCGAAACCTAGATATTGTCCAGATCTTGGCATATTTGGACATGTTCTGCTGCAGTATCTGGATTTACGAATGGTGCTGAATATTGTGCAATCATCGGCGGACATCCCCACGTCTGACCTTATGATGGACAGAAGGACACTGATAAGCAGCTGAATATAATTGGGCCTACAACACTACTCAGAGGAACTCTTGCAGAGATGTTCTGGAGCTGAGATGACTGATCTCCAACGATCAGAACCATCTTCCTATCTCCAAGTATGACTCCAACCAGCAGTGAGCTTGCCGGATCATACCCATCGATTTCAGTTTTTCCAGGACTCCTTGATGCCAAATTCAGTTGAATGCAGCCTCGGTGTCAAAGGATATCACTCACCTCACTTCTTAAATTCGGCTCTTTTGTCCAGAAGCTAAATAGCCCTAGCAGAACCCAAACTGAGTGTCACCAAGCCGCTGCTATTTGATAGCATTGTTGATGACATCTTTCATACTTTACTGATGATTCAGAAGGCTGACAAGGCGGTGAATGGCCAGGTTGGATCTGTCCTGCTTTTTATGTACAGGACATATCTAGACACTTTTCCACATTGTCAGATAGATACCAGTGTTGTAACTGTACTGAAAAAGCTTGGCGAGGGAAGCGGCAAGTTCTGGAGCAAGTCTTCAGTACTATTGCCAGAATGGTGTCAGAAGTACAATTCTTTTGGTGTTGATGCCCCACAGTGCCTCATGGGTGCCCAGCCTTGAGTTGCTCGGTCTGTTTGAAGTCTGTCCCATTTAGCATGGTGATAGCACCACACAACATGATGGAGGGCACTCTCAATGTGAAGGTGGAACTTCGTCTCCACAAGGACTATGTGATGGCCACTTTTACCAATACGATCATGCACAAATGTATCTTCAACCAGCAGATTGCTAAGGATGAGGTCAAGTATGTTTTTTTCCTCATCAGTTCCCTTACTATCTACTGCTGTCCCAATCTAGCAGCTATAATCTCTAGCACCCAACCAACTCGATCAGTCGTACTGGGTCATTGAAATCCCCCACCAGAGTATGTTTTATGCCCTTGCCATCCTCAGTGCATCCTCTAAGTGGTGCTCAACATGGAGGAGTATTAATTCATCAGCCAAGGGAGGGCAGTATTTGGAAATCACCTAAAGGTTTCCTTGCCCATGTTGCACCTGACTTTATGGGGTCCGAAGTCAATGTTGAGGACTCTCAGTGCAACTCCCTCCTGACTGTACACCACGATGCCACCACCTCTACTAAGTCCGTCCTGCTGCTGGGACAGGACATATCCAGGGATGGTGATGCTGGTGTCTGGAACATTGTTTGTATATATGATTCTGAGAGTATAGTTATGTCAGGCTGTTCCTTGACTCATCTGTGACACAGCGTTCCCAATTTTGGGAGAAAGTGAGTACTTCAGATGTTGGAGATCTGAGTCGAGAGTGTGTGCTGGAATCAGCAATGAGCATCATTCCTGATGAAGTGCTTTTGCCCGAAATGCCTATTTTCCTGCTCTTCTGATGCTGACTGATCTGCTGTGCTTTTCCAGCACCACACCCTCCCAATTTTGGCACTAGCCCACAGATGCTAGCAAAGATGACTTTGCAGTTGGCTGTTTCTACCCTTGTCTTTTGCGGTGCATGGATCACTGCCAGTTGATCTGTAACGATTGATACAACTGAATGGTTTGCTGGGTCATTTCAGGGGGCAATTGAGAGACAACCACATTGCTGTGGATCTGGTGTTACATATATACCAGACCAGATGAGGATGGTAAATTTCCTTCCCTGAAGGACATTAGAGAACCATATGGTATTCCTGACAATCAACAATGGTCATCAATAGATTCTTAATTCAAGATTTTTTTTTATTCAAATTCCACCATCTGCCATGGCAGGACTCAAACCTGTGTCTCCAGGATATTAGCTGAGTTTCTAGATTAATAGTCTAGCAATAGCCCCACGAGGCCATCACCTCCCCATGTAAACACAGTGGCAAACGTAGCAGGTCAGGGGCTAGAAATACAGATTCCCCAAAGCCTGTCCATCATGTACAAGGCACAAGTCAGGAGTGTGATGGAATACTCCCTACTTACCTGGATGAGTGCAGCCCCAACAATACTCAAGAAGCTCGACACCATTCAGGATACAGCAGCACACTTGATTGGAAATACATCCACAAGCATCCACTCCCTTCACCTCTGACACTGATTGTACAATCAATAAGATACACTGCAGAAATTCACCAAGATCCTCAATTAGCACATTTCTAACCACTTCCATCTAGAAGGACAAGGGCAGCAGATACATTGGAACACCATTACTTTCAAGTGCCCTCCAAGCCGTTCACCATCTTGACTTGGAAATATATTGCCTTTCCTTCACTGTCACTGGATCAATATCCTTGAATTTCCTCCCTAATGATATCGTGGGTGAACCCACACAGCAGGTGGATTGCAGCTGATCACCACTTTCTCAAGGGCAACTGGGAATAGATTAGATTCGATTCGATTTGATTCCCTACAGTATGGAAACAGGCCCTTTGGCCCAACAAGTCCATACCAACCCTCTGAAGAGTAACCCACCCAGACCCTATATTTATCCCTGACTAATGCATCTAACACTATGGGCAATTTAGCATGGCCAATTCACCTGATCTCAGGTGACTGTCTGTATGGGTTTCCTCTGGGAATAGGCAACAAATGCTAGCCAGCCAGCCAGCAAGCACATTCACATATGAATTTTAAAAAAACAAATTACATAGATGAAAAGGCTGAACATTTATCTGATTTCACAGTTTGTTCTTGACATATGGCTAGTATTAACAAAAGGTATATTTACTGTTCAACTAAGTCACCTTGAGAATGCATTCGAACAAACACTTACTGGCTTATGTCTTTAATAGACATGAAGAGTCAACCATATATTATGACTGCGTAAACCCAGGTTACATATGGTCTGAAGGCAGGAAGGAGTGGAATGACTCATTCCATAAGTATAAAAGGAAATCCGTTGGGTTTTCACTGCTAGCTAATTGATTTCAGCATTATTTTTGGTTGCTGTTTACTAATCACCACTTTTAATAAAGTTAATTTCATACTTTGTTGTTATGGTAAGATTAATGATTTCTGCCACATCATTATTCTTGCTCATCTACTAGGAGTTTGGAGACTTCAGGTCTGTGGATCCTTTAAATGGGCCACATTTTTGAAAGAATGGAAACTTCACACAGTGGAGTTTTGCTCCTTTTCTTAGGCAACAAAAGAGGTCCACATTTTTGACAGGAGACTCTGACCAGGGCTCTTTTCGAAAGAAAGAGTAGTATTTCCATTCTGACAGCTCCCTCTTAGTGCAGGACTATAAAGTACTAGGAAGACAAACAGACCGTCCTTTTCCACAATAGTCACCTGTTCTATTCTGAAATTTAAACATGAGAACACAGACTCCAGCTGTATGGCAAGTGCGAGGTTAGGATGTTAGAAGACTGGGGTGCCAGATGGGCAGTGGTTAAGATGCCAAACAGTAGGGAGCTGGGTGGCAGGGCAGCAGGCAGAGTATTTAGGGTTTATCAGGCCCAGTGAGGGGACAGGAATTTGGGTCAGTGCTGGGGGGGATGATGGAGGTCTGGGGGAAGTGTAGTTGGGGCGTGTGGGTTAACTTAGGAGTCAGTTTAATAGTTGCTCAGGAATTTACCTGGATATTTAACTATCTTAACTTGGTCCTGGGCAACTTTTTTTTAAAACTTAACTTCAGCAGAGCTGTTTGAATTCTCCGATTTAAATGGAGGCTTTCGGTGGGCTGGGCTGCAGGCATTGAGCAATTTTCCAAGCACCACTTCGCAGGCCGTTCCCTCGGAGTCTGCTGCGATGGGAATTCCGCAGGATCTCCTTTCCCTGAAGCGCAACTCCCACCGACGCCGGAATAAGGGACAGCCCCGGCCCTCGGAAATATCCAGGGGCAAGGATCACACAGAGGCCATTAATAAACCTAAATTCGCTAACCAACCCGTTCGTTCTGAGATGCTGTTACACGCCTCTGGAGTTAAGTGGGACTTGAACCCAGGTCTCCTGGCCCAGAGCTTGGGACGTTACCAGCCCGCAGCCCGGGCTGAGGACACAGCCGCTTCCCGTTTCTCCCCGGGGGGGAAGAGACGAAATCTCGAGCGTTTTCTGGAACGTTCGACATCATAAAGCCCTCAAATCGAACCAGACTGCATTTAAACACGTCACCAACTGACCTCGAGACAACCGTCCTGCTACACCCGCCGCCATGCCGTTGGTTTCTCCAATGTTCCGTTCGTGTTTGTGTTCCCCACTGCCATGCAGACCGCCGAACATCAGTTCCTACCCCGCGCAGCTCACACCTGTGTGCATTTTCAACAAGATTCGGAGGCGCCGGTGTTGGACTGGGGTGGACAAAGTTAAAAATCACACAACAACAGGTGACAGTCCAACACGTTTATTTGGAAGCACTAGCTTTCTGAGCGCTCCTCCTTCATCAGGTGGCTGTGGAGTATGAGATCGTAAGACGCAGAATTTATAGCAAAAGTTTACAGTGTGATGCCACTGAAATTATATATTGAAAGAGACCTGTTTTTCAGTTGGAAACATAAAACGTATACGATAGGCGTCCTTCTTGGGGACATTAAAAATAAGCAAATAATTCAAATTAAAGCAAGTGCTATACAGTAGGAAAATGACCATCATAATTAAATTAATTATATATATTCCATCAATGTATCTTTACTAATCATACATGTCGTTTTCCAAGGACAACTGGATCATATAGTGCTGGAGAGATACTGCTAATTGAGATTATAACACTACGTGTAAATAATAACAATGTTTTTGAACTTGATACTTTGGCCAGGCCTCCCACATTCTGGAGAGATGTCTCTGGAAGAGACAATATTTTATTTTAAAAATACACTTCATTCATAAATTATCTATAAGTAAAAACCAACAAGTACAGCACAGGTCCATACAGATATTGCAGAAAATACAATGGAATTTTGACAACTTCAAATTCCTTGTTACAACTTCAACTGATCCTCCAGTCACTACTGTTAGCAACTCAGTTGAAATGATCCTTGTTTACACATAGGAATTACATAAGCTGTTGGACTTTATTGTCAATCCAGTTTGTCTGAATTTGCTTTAGTATCTTGCATATAATTTCAACTTCAAATGACAATATGCTGGTCGTGGAGCAACTACAAGTGTAAAATGTGCAAGGTAATAGTTATGATTTACAGTCAAGTTATTATGTTAAAATTCGGTGCTAATTTTATCAACTGAGTATTGCACAAAAAGACAAAGCAGGGAAACAATGTCTGATCAACTGACCTTTCGTAATAGAAATCATGAAAAATAATATTTTGAGTTTGTGACCTTTTATGAGAACTGATTAGATCTGAAATATTAACTTTGTTTTTCTTGACAGATGCTGCCAGACCCGCTGTGTATTTCCAGCATTTTTTGTTTTTCTTCCAGATTTTAAACTACCTCAGTACATTATTTCTGTAAGAGAAATTAACTCTTGCGAGAAATTCTTGAAAATTAAATAAGAAAGAAACTTTCTAATGAAAGTAATTCTGCTTTAGATTTAAGTTCCAAAGATAAAGTATGAGTTTACGGGATAACATTTCCTGCTATGAGGGAGGTGTGGGGGGTGTAGAGTTTTTATTTGCTCATATTTAGGATGTCTGCATGCCAGGTTGGTGGAAATAGTTTCTCTAACTTTCAAAAGGAAACAAATATCCTAAAATGGAGTAACATTTTAGGCTTGAGAGAAAGAGCAAGGATCTGGGGTTAAATTGTTGCATGAGTTTAAAGATCAGGCACAGGAATGATGGGCAAATAGCCTGCTTTTGTACTGAAAAAGTTGATATAAGTACAAAATCATGATTGTGCCACATGACAGAACACAATGTAACCAATGTAAATAAAAGATTTTTTTTTGACAATCATTTTGTTGTGTCTTCCACTGGAAACATTTTCTCTGGAAAGACCTCACATAATTTTGAACAATTCTATCAAATCTCCTTTCAACCTTATCTCTCTAAGATGAACATGCCTGGTTTCTCTAATTTTTATCGACAACTAAAGCCCCTCATTCTTGTTTCCTTCAAGCAAATCTTTTTTGTCATCTCAGGTGTTTTACCTGGGGTGGGGGAGTCCTGAACTCGAGGGCATAGGTTTAGGGTGGGAGGGGAAAGATATAAAAGGCTGCTAGGGGCAACGTTTTCACACAGAGGGTGGTGTGTATAGAAATGAGCTGCCAGAGGAAGTCGTGGAGGCTGGTACAATTACAGCATAAAAGGCATCTGGATGGGTTTATGAATAGGAAGTGTTTAGATTAGATTCCCTACAGTGTGGAAACAAGCCCTTTGGCCCAACAAGTGCACACCAATTCTCGAAAGATGAACCCACCCAGACTTATTTCTCTCCATTTACCCCTGATTAATGCACTTAATACTATGGGCAATTCAGCATGGCCAATTCACCTTACCTGCACATCTTTTGGAATTTGGGTGGAAACCCACACAAACACAGGGAGAATGTGCAAATTCCACGCAGACAATCACCTGAGGTGGGAATTGAACATGAGCCCCAGCATTGTGAGGCAGCAGTACTAATCATTGAGCCACCGTGCCACCCATATTTTAGAAGGATTTGGGCCAAGTGCTGACAAATGGGACTAGATTAGGTTAGACTATCTGTTTGGGATGGACGAATTGGACTAAAGGGTCTGTTTCCTTGCTGTACATCTCTATTTTTCTATGAATCTAAATGGTGGCCTTTATACATAGAAGATTATCACATGTAGACAAGGTGGATAAGAAGGCATATAGCATGCTTCCCTTCATTGCTCAGACCTTTAAGTATAGGAATTGGGACATGACATTGGTGCGGCCTCTTTTGGAGTACTGTGTCCAATTCTGATCATCTTATTGTTGGAATGATATTATTAAACAGGAGAGGGTTCAGAAATGATGAACCATGATGTTGTCAGGATTGGAAGGTTATAGTTACAAGGAGAGGCTGAATAGGCTGGATGTTTTTCACTGGAGTATAGGAGTTTGAAGGGTGACCTTACAGAGGTTTATAAATTCATGAGGAGTATAGATAAGGTGAATGGCAGTTTTTTTTTACCCTAGGATGGGGAATTTCAGGACTAGGGGCATATTTTTAAGGTGAGAGGAGAATCATTTCAAAATAAGACATGAGAGGCACTGTTTTTACACAGAGTATGGTTCTTGTGTGGAATGAAATTGTGGATGTGGGTATAGTTACAATGCTTAAAAGATATTTGGATAAGTATATGAATAAGAAACATTTGGATGCTTATGGGCCAAGCACAGGCAGATGGGACTAGTTTAGTTTGGAATTATGACCAGCATGGACTGGTTGGGCTGAAGGGTCCGTTTCTGTGCTGTATGATTCTCTAAGGCCTTTCACACCTATATACCATAATGCCCAGAATTGGGCACAATACTCATGGCTGAACTGATGTTTTCGGAAGGCTTTTTTACTTGACATCACTGATAATTTTGTGTGGATTATAATTTCTAAAGGCTACTCTCGAACTGAAGTTCACCTGTAGTTGCTGCTTTTATCTTTACACCCTTTTGTGAACAAGAGTAAAACTTTTCAATTCTCCAGTCCCCGGTACCATTTCTGTATCGAAAGTGACTGGAAGACTCTGGTCAGTGCTTCTGTAATTTCCAGCTGATTTGCCAAGCATCCTCGGACAGTTGCCATTTGAACCTTGAAGCTTATCTACTTTAAGTAGAGCCAGCCGTTTTAAACAGTACTTTTCATCAATTATTAGCCAATCTCAACTATTTCCTTACTTACTATAACTTTGGTTTTATCCTCCTTCCTGATAAAGACAGATACAATATACTTATTTTAGTACTTGGGAAATGACTCTGCTTCCAAGTCGAGAGTGTGGTGCTGGAAAAGCACAGCAGGTCAGGTAGCATCCGAGGCATAAGCCGTTCATCAGCAAATGAAGTTTCCTTCTGCTTCCAAGTGTATGCTTCTATTTTAGTCCCTTTGCCTATCTTTTATTACCTATCTCTTCTTGCTTTTGTACCTTTAGCAAACATTATATTCTCTTATTTCATAGTCTTTTTTGGTGTTTGGCAATTGCAAAAGAAACCATTGTGCTCACCAAGAAATGTTAGAGAGAGAGAGAAATGTACTTAATAATTTCATGCATTCCCTGCCTGGTTCTCCTTGTCTATATAGGGTTCATCTATTCCTTTTCTACCTCCCGATAATAAGATGTGGGATGACCGCTACTGGAAACATGCTATCCCGATAGCCGTCAGATAAGTGGATGCATCAAAGTGACCTGAGCTACTGCTCAAGTATCAAAATCTGGAGCTCAAGCTCCCAGGCTGACAACATTTCCTACTCATATTGTTGACATAGATATGAGAAGCTTCCTGGAGTTTCCACATGGAACAGGGTATATATTTAACAGAGAAGAGGTACCCTGCTATGTGCCTGATTATTAATAACTTGCTAAGTTTATGAAAAATAAAATTTAGAACTTGAAATAATTTAATTTATAATAATAAAATAGTTTCAAATGTATAACCTCATATTTTTAACCCTGGTTAAATTATTTTCATTCTTCATTTTAGATCCATATCTTTATACTTACCCAAAATCACAAATTAGGGTTCTGTTACAAGTTCCTCTCTGCATTGTGTCTAATGTCACTTTGTACTCATAGATCACAGAATAACACACCAGCCTTGTCAACCTTATAAATTACACCTATACCATCTTCAGACCTGCTTTAGAGGCAGCAAAGGTAGAAAAACAGGGCAAAAAAGATTTTAGAGGGTATGAAGTAGAGGTAGTAGTGAACAATGGCACAACAGTGGAAGTAAGTGAAATTATGACGTTGGTTTGAAATTTAACAACAACATTACATTTATATAGCCCTTTTATTGTAATGAAATAGTCTAAGAAAATTCACAGTAACATTATAAAATAATCTATGACAATAAAATGGAGTTATCAGGTTTCATGAAAAATGGTTTGGTCCAAATGGCAGAGCCCGAGTTGAGTCGAGGGGGCTGGCTGCAGGCTGGGGGTACATTGGGACCCAAGAATGTGGGCTTGAGGCTCTAGGAGGCCCCCCCACTGGGCTAGTGTTGGCGGAGTGGAGTTACTGTACTTGTGTCAGGGTGGGACTGGGTCCTGGAGGGTAAAGTTAGATGTGGGAGGGCAGCCTGAGGCAAGGGCAAGGCTGGGAGTCACAGGGCCACTGCAGGGAGGTGGGGTCACTGTTTGTGAGTTAGGGCTGTTGTGCTTGGATTGTTGCTGGAGCTTATTGTGCTTAGATCATGTTGTGGTTTCTGTATTTGTGTCTGGGTTGGCGCTTCTGTACTTTGGTGAGGTACAGTTTCCAGTTTGCCAGTGGGCCCAGGCCAGAAATAGCACCATAACTCATGTTCTCCGGCTTGGGCCCTGCAAAGTGGTAGGTTTTAATATATGTCTTAAAGATGATATTGGATTAGATTATGGAAATGTTTAGGGAATAGAAGTGATCGGTGAACAGGACATTACTATGAATTAAGACACAGGTTGTTGAGCTTCAGATTAGCTCAGGTTTAAGAAGGAAGGATGTGTGTAACCAACCAGCAATGCTTTGGAATAGTCTAGAGTTGAATGAGGGTGTCAGCACCAGATTAGCTGAGATGGGTGAACTCAGGTGATGTTATCGAGGGGGAATTGGTAGTTTTAATGACTGTAGAAGTATGAGTTTGGCAGCTCATTTTAGGATTAAATATGACTAAGTTTGTGAATAGCTTGGTTAATCCATGTGGAGTCAGTAGTTGGGGTTTGGAGTTTGCATAAAAAATACTGGATCCAGTCTTTTCAATATTTAAAAATAAGGGGGTATTCTTTTTCAATCAGCCCTGGCTGTTGAATAAACAATCTGATCATTTCGTAATAGTGGAGGAGTTGAGGGAAAATGTGCTGAGGTAGAGGTAGATTGTTAATGTACGATTGAAACTAATACTTTGGTGTTGCTGGGGGATAGTGTGTGGCTGAAATAAAGGAGGGTGCCAAGGATAAATTCTTGGGGATCACCAGAAGTATCAGTGTAGGAGTACAAAACAAAGTCATTGCAAATGATTGTCCAAGTATGATTAGGTAAATAAGAATTAAACTAAGTAGGAGCATTTCAGTCCTGCTGGACAACAGTGGGGAAACTTTAGCACAGTTGAGCAGACTATTCTCTGCCAAAGGCTGGAGAAATGCTAAGAATGTTGTGGACAGAAGTTTACCTTTATAAATCACATAGAATGTAATTTGTGACTTTGATAGAAGAGCCCCATTTAGCATTGTGGAAGGGACAGAAATCTGATTGGCAGGGGCTTGACTCGACTGTAGGATTACTTAAAGGCCAATTCTGGATGTATCATTTCAAACTAAGTACAGTCTGTTCTGATATAGTGCAATAGTTTTGTTCCTGTGCAATCCCGCTAAGTAAGAAGATTGCGTAATAATAGCACCATGTAAACTAATGGGACCAGAATCACATTATAGCCAATACATGTCAAGAAATTTCACATTATAGCCAATACATGTCAGGAAATAATGGTCCAAAATCGTCAATTGCGTTATAGCCAATTCACATTGAAGGAACACAAGTTGTAGCAGAACCGACTGTATTGGGAAGACATATTCATGACCTCCTCTAGGAACTGGGTCGCTTGTTCCATTCCCCACCTTGGCTATGCTGAAACAGTAACCAGACTGCTTACAATCATAGTATATTATTTCACATTGAGATTAGCTTTCATTCCATATCCTCCCCATCACAAAGACTATCTCCACCTACTAATCATTTGAATTTTCCCTTGATCTGCTCAACAACTGGGAAAAGCCTCTCACTGCTTTGATTACATCCAGGCCTGCAACAACAACATAAACACTTATATTTCTATAATGCATTTAACATTTTAAAACATGTCAAGTAGCTTCACAGGAGCATTATAAATAAAACTGGATTATAAATGGCAGAGACAATATTTGGGCTGTTGACCCAAAGCAGATAAGTAGAGAGGACAGAATTGGTCAATACTCTGGAAGTGGACAGAAGTAGTTTTGATCATGATGTGGATATCTGGTTGAAAACACCTCTTGGGATCAAATATGAAACAGACTAGTTCAGCCTCAGACAATTGTCAGGGAAAGGAATTAGGTCAACGCTGGAGGAATATGTTCTTGACATTCCATTCTCCAGATTTTGATCTATTTCAAAAGTATGATTTTTGTATGTTACTCCTTATGAAATCCTGAATACCTATCACATCTGTGCTCATTGATACCTTGTCATTAATGTCTCAATTTTAAAACATTTATACTTTACTTATCCTTATTTTTCTCTATCTCCTCCAGATCTTAACCTTTCAGGAGCTCTACCTCCTTAACTCTGGCTGTTAATACATCTCTTTCCATTTCCACCACAATTGGCACCTGTGCTTTCAGCTCTCCCTGCCTCACAATTTGAAATTCCCACACTAAACTCATGCTTTCTTCCTTATACCCCTAACTTCAAGATTCCATGAAAGTACCTTTTGAACTAAACTTTTGGTCACTCGTCCGAATAAGTTTTTTTTTGTTTGTCATCTATTATCTATAATTACATGTTTTGAAGTGGATTGAAATGTTTCTTTTCTATAGTATAAGCATATGTTGTGCTCTCTGTACATATTGTAAATGCTACATTCTGTGCAAATTTCTTACGTACAATGAATATATTACAAAAATAATAAATGTGAACAATAGAAAGCGCACTGCATTATGAACAGAGTGTATGTGGTAAATATTGCGTACACAATGCACACAAAATATGTGCTGTACTATTCATTATATGTGGTGAATGTCATTACACTTATTTTGGACATTGTATTTTGCAATGTATATATAGTTATCCCACCATATAATTTAGTATTATACACTGCATAGTTCACTAGGCTAAATAGAATGCATTACTCTTATGTTGTATGTTGATTCCCCATTTTTTCCTAAACTGGGTTAGGTTTTATGGGCTGATTGGCCTTTGTATTGTAAATATTTTACGATTATGTCTGGATACTGTACGTTGAATACAGTATGTTTGTATTTAGTGACCACTATTTTTGCACGGAGTATATAAATTGTTTACATTGTCGAAATGACGTCATATAGATGGTATCAATAGTGCAAATTTGTATATCTTGCATGTTGTGTATACTGTGCACATGTGGTACATATATATTGCACAAACGTTATAGATCACATTTGTATATATAGTGCACACGCTGTGTTGTGCAGCAGCTGGTGTGAGGGAGGCGGTCGGTGGAAGGCAGGGCCATGACAGGGGTTCAGTGAGTTCGCTTGGCTCCGGGTGGTGGTGCTGATTGTGGCGGGGGAGAATCAGCAGTCGGATCGCTCGCTGGCGGGGGGGCGGCGGCGCGGCGGCGTTGGTGTCTCTCGGTCTCTCCAGCGCCGCATCTCCGGAGAGATGTGAGCGCCGCTCGGGCTGGAGGTGAGTCTATGAGCTGGGCCTGAGCTTCTCGGTGACAGGGAGCTGCCGCCTGGGCCCTGTCCGCGGCCTGCTGGCGGTTGAGGTAATGCCCAGGCCTGTGAGCGAGGCCCCGCAGCGTTGGAGAGTGGGAGGGCCGGGCCGGCGCGATGGCCTTAGCCTATCGCGGATCCCTGGGGTTTGAATCCGTGCGTTCTCCTTTTGCTGGCCGAAGGAAACGGGAACCTTAGGGTCTGCACTCATCGTGAACGGGACCAGGAAAGGTAGCGATTGGGGTTTTTGTTGCGGGAGGTTCGGAAATGACTTATTTTGGTGGTGAAGTTCAGGCATTCTCTTTTATCTTAATGTTTGAGTCGCGATCAGAACCTTTCGCTCTGTAGATGTGCAGAGTTCCACTTTTAAAAGCTGGAAATTCAATCGACGATGTATTTGTGATAGGGGGAAAACTTTTTTTTATTTTTAGCCAGCAAGTTTTAGAGTTTGATTTGCTTGTGTTGTGGGCCCTTTGGTGGAGAGCTTCAAGGTTTTAAGTGAGATGTTGTTTCCTGTCTGTTTCGTGAAGCATTCATGCAGAAGAAAAAGTAGAGAATAAAAGGGAGGGTGATGTGAAATTTATACTGAATTTTCTTCTTGATGCTGAGAAATTTCTCCACAGTAATAACCAATTTTAATTGCATTACATATTATACACTTATCAGCCTGACTTAAAACCAATGACCTGCATTCCACTCGTAATTGTTTGAAAATTTGGAAGTAATATTTACCATTGCATTGTGTTTTGAATATTGAATATATAATATTTTTCAGTGTTGCACCTGGAGTCATTGTAGTACTGAAGGACAACATTTGGTCTGTTGAGTTTGTGCTGGTTCTCCAACAGTTCAGTTAGTTCTCTTTACTTGTATTCCTGGAGATTTTCAAATTTATTTCTTCAAATACACCTTTTTGAAATAATATCTTGTTATTGTTTTGGTATTATAGTGAATGCAAACTTCCAGGTCATTTCCGCTTGGGTTTTTTTGAGATCTTTCTCTCAACCTATTGTGTGTCTTGGTGAAACTTTAAATATGTGTCCCTTGAACTTTGTATGATCAGTTCATGAGCACTGCATATTTTTGCCTCTTTATAAGCCTTGTAAAGCTGTAAATTTCCTCCCGTTTCCTCACTCTTCTCTGCTCCAAGTAGAACAACCCTAGCTCCTCCTATGTAATATTCTAATAAAAATCCTTCATACATTGAATCATCTTGGGAAATTTCTCCTGCATTCTGTGAAGGACTTTCAGTTCCTTATTAACTTATGGCAACTAGAATTAAATACAGTGCTGCAGCTGGGATCTTAGCAATTTATTTTTCTAGGTATGGAAAGTTTGCTGAATATGTTTGTATTTGATATGTCACTTAATGACACCCAAGATTTCATATGTTTTTGTACTCGCGCTCAGATTCAAGAGCTTATGTGCATGAACCAGGAGGTACTTTAGAACTGTGTGCATTTGTTCAGATCCCAGTTGATTGTCCTACTGGACAAGTCAGATTTGGGAAGGAAACTTTGCTTTGTGTAATTTTGTAATTGCTGATCATGGTGATTACTCATTTTGGGGTGGGGTGGTTAGTTCAGTTGGTTTGCAGTGCAGAGTAATGCTAATAGAATTCCTGCACTAGCTGAGGTTACTATGAAGAGTTGTCCTTCTCAACCTCTTCCTTCAGCTGAGGTGTGTTGACCCTCACTTTGAATCGCCACCAGTCATTTAACTCTAATGAGAGAGAGAGAGCAACGCTGTAGTCCGGTAGGGCTATGGTGACTTTATCTGTGAGGCACTAGCACTGTTGTTCTATGTTATTAATAGAATATAGTTTTTATTTCTTTCATGCAATAAATTTGAGATATAACTGTCTTAGATCTTACAATGGCAACATTAAGTTTCAACCTGTTCACTAACATTATCCTTTTCCAGATCCTTAATTTCGCAGAAAGGTCACTCCAAGCTGAAGTCTTAAGTTTTCACTTAACTGAATTCTCCCAAAATCTTTCTTGGACAGCAGATACATTTTTGTAACTCCTTTCTAAGCTTGCGAATATGAGCCTTTAACAGTTCTGGTTAGCTTTCCGTTCTAACAACTCTAAGATTTCCGTCAAAGCTATCCAAGTTTAGAAGCTTCATAAGGGCGTGGTGGTGATGTAGTGGTTATATCGCTGGACTAGTAAGTCCAGAAACCCAGGCTCATATTCTGGGGCCAGGAGTTTGATCCCATCATAGTAGATGGTGACATTTGAATTCAAATTAAAAGCTAGTTTAATGGTCAGCATGTAATCTGTCAATTGTCATAAAACCCCATGTGGTTCATTCATATCCTTTAGGAAAGGAAATCATCTGACCTATGCATGATTGTGGGTCCACATCAATGTGATTTAACATCCAGAGTCCTTCCATTTTTTTCCATCGTGGATCTGGGATGATGAATGCTGCACGCAACCTTAGCAAGTATGTTGGATGCCAGGCCGTACTTAGTTTTTATGGTCTGAGCAAAACAGTTTTCACACTTATGTTGAATGTTTTCCATTGCAGCCTTTTTTTTTAGTTTTGAAGAGTCTGCTCTTAAATTTTTGCACTTCAACCCCATGTTCCTGTTATATGGGCACCCTGTGTGGGGTTAGGTGGAATGCTTATAGAGCATCCTCACAGGTCTGCTCCTGAGTCAGACCAAAGAGGCAGTTAACAGGTCCTGGCAGTAGGCCATGGAGAGGGTCATTGTACCTGACTGTCTTCCCCTCTTTTATGGTTATATCTACACTTGGATGTCCATTGTGAAGGAACGTGCAGTGCTCACTGACATGATAGATGCCTTTAGCAACTTGTGGACACTGCAGGGGCTGAGGTGCATCATCACCATGGACAATATGATTTGGATTTAATAAGTTTCTGCCCTCTATTTAGGTTTCTGTCAATTGTTTGCAGTTTTTTTTATATTACCCCACTCGGAGCTTTTTGACCTGATTGAATGGAAGCTCCGCAAGCTACAATACTTTGGTGAGGGTGACTCGTTTGAATAAAAAAACTTTACTCCTTTGCGGGAAGAGTTGTTCTCTGTTTTGAACTACACTGTTAATTTTTCTTTTCTGAGTAAGGCCTTGAACTTATTGTAGTCAAAGCTCTGCTGGGTGGTGTGGTGGCACACTGGTTAGCACTGCTGCCTCAACATCAAGGACCCAGATTCGATTCCAGCACAGACTCCTCATATCTTTTTGGGTTTCCACTGGGTGCTCTAGTTTCCTCCTGTGGTAGAAAAATGTGCAAGTTAGTTGGCTTGGCCATGGGGAAATGTAGGTCTACAGAGATAGTGTGGATTTAGATTTGGGTAGGATGTTCTTCAGAGGGTTGGTGTGGACTTGATTGTCTTTTTTCTGCACTGTGGGGATTCTAGACCACGGAGCTTTAGATTCATCCATTAAATCTGCTCCACCATTCCATGAGATCAAGGGTGATCTGACAATCTTCAACCCCACTTGCCATTTGCCATAACCCTTGATTCTCCAGCTAATTAAAACTCTGTCTCAACCTTAAATATACTAAATGATCCAGCCTTCTGTGGTAAAGAGAGATTCCCACAGATTCAGTACCTGTTGAGAGCAAAACAAAAGTCCTCCATCTTTGTCTTAAATGGGTGACCCCTTATTCTGAGATTATGCCCTCAAGTCATTTGAGGTTTATTTAGAGCACAAAAGAAGGCCATTTGCCTCATTGAGTTTGCACTGGGGGAAAATCAACCATTTAACTATTACAATCGCAATTTTCAACCTTTGGTCCATAGCCTTGTATGCCCTGGCATTGCAAGTGTGCATCTAAATACTACTAAAATATTATGAGGGTTTCTGCTTTTATCACTCTTGCAGGCAGTGAGTTCTGGATTTCCATCACCATCTGGATGAAAAAAGTTCTCACATCCTCTCTAAATCACATTGACTTAAGTCTCTGTCTTCTGGTGCTCCCTCCAAGGGGACAAGTTCCTACCAGTTGACCCTGATTGTGCCCCTCATAATTGTCCAGATCTCCATCATAACTTCCCCTGCCCCCATCTTTTCTACTCCAAAGATAGACAACCCAGTCAATTCACTTTCTCCCCATAACTAAACCTGTCCAGCTCAGGTAACATCCTTGTAAATCTCCTATGCATCCCCTCAAGTGCAAATGCATATCTCCTATAATGTGACTGCACATAATATTCAAGCGTAACCAACATTTTATGCATTTTCAACATACCCTCCCTGACCTTGAACTCTCTGCTTTGACAAATAAAGGTAGGTATGCCATTTATCTTATTGACGTATCATGTTGTCCACCTGTCCTGATAGCTTAGGAGAACCCACTCACAAAGGTCCCTCTGGTTTTCGATACCTCCCAAGGTCCTCACATTCATGTTCCTTTTGCTTTGTTTGTCCTACCCTAATGCATCATCTCACAGTTAGTTGGATTGAATTCCATTTGCCACTGATGGTTCACCTCCATTCTCCCGCAGAAGGGGAAAACAACCTCTCTGCATCCTCCCTTTCAAACCTCTTGAGAATCGGTATGTTCCAATAAGGTTGACTCTTATTCTTCTGAACTCGAATGAGAACAAGTCCAACCAACTCAGTGCTTCTCTTCATAAAATCAGCTTGGTGAACCTACTCTGGACTAATTTAAAATATCAGTATTTCTTTGCTTCGATGAGGGCATCAGCATTAGTTATAGTCTTCTGGGTGTGGTCTGACTCGTTTATTCTAACAAGACTTCGCTATTTTTATAATCCATTCCCTTTGAAATAGAGGGCCTGTGCCCGAAACGTCGAATCTCCTGTTCCCTGGATGCTGCCTGACCTGCTGTGCTGTTCCAGTAATAAAGTTTCACCTTTGAAATAATGGCCAACAGTCCATTTGTCTTTGCTATTACCTGGTAAACTTGGATGCTTGCGTGTGATTTATGCATGAAGACCCCCAGTTCTCTCTGTGCTGAAGCTTTCGGTAGTCTTTCTCCAATTAGGAAACGTTTAATTCCTCTACTCTTCCTATCAAAGCACATATCTTGACATTTTCTCACATAATCTTTCATCTGCCAAGTTTTTGCACACTCACTTAACCTGTGTCCCTCCATAGACTCTACCTGATTCACTTGCCTTCCCATCCATTTTTTTGTATTATCTGTCTGTAAAACTGGTTGTGACTCACTCACTCACACACACTCTCACACAAATCATTTTAAGGGTTTTGTTTCTTGGAGTTGATGCATTCGAGTCACTGTTTCAGCCGACTTTCTGACCTGTTTAAAAAAGTATGTTCACGTTTTTCACATGACTCCTATCCATCTTTCTCTTTTTTTTGTTTTGAATTTTAAAATATAATGTGTTATACACACTTCATCACATATTTTAAGAACATGAGAAATAGATGCAGGAACAGGCCATTTGGTATCTCAACAGATAATGGCTGATCTGCTCCAACCTTAAATCGACTTTTGTGCTTGTCTCCCATACCCTTTGAGGAGAAAGTGAGGACTGCAGATGCTGGAGATCAGAGCTGAAAATGTGTTGCTGGAAAAGCGCTGAAGAATTCCTGAAGAAGGGCTCCTGCCCGAAACGTCGATTCTCCTGCTCCTTGGATGCTGCCTGACCTGCTGCGCTTTTCCAGCAACACATTTTCAGCTCCCATACCCTTTGACCCTTGCAAATAAAAAAATCTGCCGAACCTAACCTGTACGTACTGAACAACCCAGCCTTCATTGTTTTCTGCAATAGAAAATTTTGTGAGATTAACACAACTTTGAGAGAAAAATTCCTTTTCGCTGCCATCTTTCCTGGGAAATTCCTTATCCTGAAGCTCTGCACCCAAATTCTGGATTGTTTCATGAGGCTGTCAATGCTGTTAAGCTCACTCAGGATCTTGCTTATTCCTTATTGAAACAAATAGTAGTTAGCATCGTCCCAGAGGACCATAGGGCTGCTCTCTTCTGATTTGAGAGTGATAACTGGCAGTGAATGTAACTAAAGGGTCACCACATCTTAAATGAAAGGCAAGTTTGAGAAGACAGAACCCACATGGTGAGCTTGTCGGTGTTGGAATCAAATCCACGTTGTTGGTGTCACTTCTGCCTTGCCACCCAGCCAGTCAGCTAACTGATTCCCATTGAAACAATATTAGCTCCACCAACTCAATGTTTCCTCATAAGGTAACCCATTTTTCCAAGAAATCAACCTTGTGAAATTTGTCTGAACTGACTCCACTCTGATTATATCCCCTTTTTTAAAAAAAAATGAGACCATAACCGTGCTCTTGGTCTCATTAGTGCCATATTTAGTGTAACAGGACTTTGGTAAATTTACACTTTATTTCCCTGTCCAAAGACTAACAAACCACTTTCTTTCCTCTTGCTGTATATCTGCCAGTTAACATTTTTAATGATTCATGTTTAAGGGAATCCAGATCCTTTATTGAACCACAGTTTTCTGTAGTCTTTTTCTATAGGTGCAAAAATGGCCTTTGGTAGAGTGATGTGCTTTTCTTGTTTGATGTGGGACATGAGGGGGAATTTCCACATTACTGATAATTATGTCTGCGGGAAGTGTTTGGTTGTGAATCCTGTCGAATCAGATGGATCGGTTGGAGCAGCAGTTAGAGGCAGTGAGGAATCTACAGGAGCAAGGGGGTGTAATGGATGGCAGTTGCAGGGAGGGAGATGGGTGACCTCTCGGAAAGGTAGGTGAGGGAGGCTGTTCGTGCAGCACTCTCCTGTGGCTATGCCCACCTCAAACATGTACGCTGTTTTGTAAAATGTAGGGGGTGACTGGCTTTCAGGGGAATGTAGCACTGACAGACAGGTTTCTGGTACCAAGACTGGCTCTGAAGTGATGAGGTGCTTACTAGCTTCCAGGTGATTGATCGGGTACTCTATACTCAGAGGCACAGACAGACAATGAGACATAATGGTCTGTTGCCTCATAGAGGAGAAAGTGAGGTCTGCAGATGCTGGAGATCAGAGCTGAAAATGTGTTGCTGGAAAAGCGCAGCAGGTCAGGCAGCATCCAGGGAACAGGAGAATCGACGTTTCGGGCATAAGCCCTTCTTCAGGAATGAGGAAAGTGTGTCCAGCAGGCTAAGATAAAAGGTAGGGAGGAGGGACTGGGGGGAGGGGCGTCGGAAATGTGATAGGTGGAAAGAGGTCAAGGTGAGGGTGATAGGTCAGACGGGGGGGGGGGCGGAGAGGTC
>NC_057710.1:127061793-127118789 GCF_004010195.1 Chiloscyllium plagiosum
GACCTCTCCGCCCCCACCCCAGTCTGATCTATCACCCTCACCTTGACCTCTTTCCACCTATCGCATTTCCGACGCCCCTCCCCCAAGTCCCTCCTCCCTACCTTTTATCTTAGCCTGCTGGACAAACTTTCCTCATTCCTGAAGAAGGGCTTATGCCCGAAACGTCAATTCTCCTGTTCCCTGGATGCTGCCTGACCTGCTGCGCTTTTCCAGCAACACATTTTCAGCTCTGTTGCCTCATAGAGCCAGGATCACAGATATCTCAGAGTACAGAATTTTCTCCCACGGAGAGGGACTTGCAGTAGGTCATTGTACACACTTGAACTAAGGACATAGGAAGAGGAAAAGGACGAGGTTCTGAGGAGAAAATATAGGAAGTTAGGCACTAATTTTAAAAAGTAGGTCCCCAAGGACAGTGATATCTGGATTACTCCTGGTGTCATGAACTAGTGAGTGTAGGATGAGGAGGATAGAGCAGTTGAATGCATGGTGAAGGTGTTGGTGCAGAGGAAAAGGAGTTGTAATTTTGCATCATTGGAATCTCTTCTGGGGTAGAAGTGACCTGTGTAAAAAGGATGGATTGCATCTGAATTGGAAGGGAACTCGCGTACTGGTGGGGAGACTTGCTAGAGCTGCTTGGGAGGATTTAAAGTGGGGGATGGGGTTGAGATCCAGAGAGACAGTGAGGAAAGAGATCCGTCTGAGACTGGTACAGTTGGGAAAAGGAGTAAGTCAAATAGGCAGGAACAAAGCAGAGAGTAAGGTGGGACTGATAAATTTAAACTATATTTATTTAAATGCAAGAGGCCAAACAGGTAAGGCAGATGAACTCTGGATATGTGGGAACATGGAACTGAGATATCATAGCTATGACAGAAACATGGCTCAGGAAGGCAAAGGTCTGGCAGCTTAATGTTCCAGCATATAGATGTTATAGGAAGTTTAGAAAAGTGGGGGCAAGAGAGATGTAGGGATGGCAGTTTTGACTAGGGAAAACATTACAGTTGTATTTGAGGGGGGGGAATATTCCTGGGAAAACATCCAGGGAAGTAATTTGGGTGGAACTGAGAAATAAAGGGATGATCATCATATGGCTGTCCAACAGACCCCCCAGTAGTCAGCAGGAAACTGAGATCTCTATCTGTAAGAATAATAGAGTGGTTATGGTAGGGGATTTTAACTTTCCAAACATAGACTGGGACTACTGTAGTACTAGGGGCGAGGAGAGGAATTTAAATGTGTACAAGAAAATGTTCTCATGCAGTATGTAGATATACCAACCCGAAAAGGTGCAAAACTTGACCAACTCTTGGGGAAATAAGACAGGGCAGACGACTGAGGTGTCAGTGGGGAAGCACTTTGGGACTAGTGACCATAATTCATTTAGCTTTTAAAATAGTGATGGAAGAGGATAGACCGGATCTAAACATTGAAGTTCTAAATTGGAGGGAGGACAATTTTGGTATTAGCCAAGAACTTTCAAAAGTTGATTGTAGCTGGATCTTTGCAGGTGAAGGGATGGCTGGAAAGTGGAAAGCCTTCAAAAATATGGTTACGAAAGTCCAGACGTAGTATATTCCTGTTCGAGTGAAGGGCAAGGCTGGTAGCCAAAGCAAATGCTAGATGGCGAGAGAAATTGAGGTTTTTCTTAAAAATAAGAAAGAAGTATATGTCAGGTGTAGACAGCAGAGATCAATGATTGCCTAGAAGACTATAAAGGCAGTGGGAGTATACTTGAGGGAGATCAGGAGGGCAAAAAGGGGACATGAGATAGCTTTGGCAAACAGGGTAAAAGAGAATCCAAAGGGATTCCATGAATACATTTGAGGACAAAGGGGTAATTGGGGAGAGAATAGGGTCCCTTAAAGATAAGCAAGGCTACTTATGTGTGGAAAGGCAGATGTGGGAGATACTAAATGAGTATTTTGCATCAGTGTTTACTGTGGAGAAGAATATGGAAAAGAGAGAACATGGGGAAATAAATAACAATGTCTTAAAATGTCCATATTACAGAGGAGGAGGGTCTGAGCATCTTAAAATGAATTAAGGTGGATAAATCCATGGGACCTGATCAGGTGTACCCTAAAACTCTGTGGAAGGCTAGGGAAGTGATTGCGGAGTCCCTTGCTGAGATATTTGTATCATCGATAAACACAGGTGAGGTGCTGGAAGAGTGGAGATTGGCTAACGTGGTGCTACTGTTTTAAGAAGGGTGGTAAGGATAAGCCAGGGAACTGTAGACCAGTGAGCCTGATGTCGATGGTGGTGGGCAAGTTGTTGGAGGGAATCCTGAGGGACAGGATTTACATGTATTTGGAAAGGCAAGGACTGCTTAAGGATAGTCACAATGGCTTTGTGTGTAGGGAAATTATGATTGAGTCTTTTTTAAAGAGGATTGATGAGGGCAGAGTGGTAGATGTGATCGTTATGGACTTCAGTAAGGCATTTGACAAGGTTCCTGATGGTAAACTGGTTAGCAAGGTTAGATCACACAAAATAGAGGGAGAACTCAGTATTTTGATACCAAACTGGCTGAAAGGGAGAAGATAGTGTGGTGGTGGAGGGTTGCTTTTAAGGCTGGAGGCCTGTGACCAGCGATGTGCCACAAGGATCAGTGTTGGTTCCACTGCTTTTTGTCACTTTATATAAATGATTTAGATATGAACATGGGAGGTGTGGTTAGTAAGTTGCATGACCCCAAAATTGAAGGTGTTGTGGACAGTGAAGGATATCACATCGGAGTAAATGGGATCTTGATCAGGTGGGCCAATAGGCTGAGAAGTGGCAAATGGAGTTTAATTTAGATAAATGTGAGGTGCTGTGAGGAAAGGCAAATCAGGGCAGGACTAATACACTTAACGGTAAGATCCTCGGGAGTGTTGCTGAAGAAAGAGACCTTGGAGTGCAGGTTCATAGCTCCTTGAAAGTGGAGTCGCAGGTAGATAGGATAGTGAAGACGACGTTTGGTATGCTTGCCTTTATTCATCAGTGCACTGAGTTTCAGAGTTCGAAGGTCATGTTGCGGCTGTACAGAACATTAGTTAGGCCAGTATTGGAATATTGCGTACAATTCCGGTCTCCCAGTTATGGTGCAGATGGTGTAAATCTTTTCTGAACCCTTTCAAGTTTCACAAGGAAGTTGCCAGTGTTGGAGGGTTTGAATTATAGAGAAGCTGAATAGACTGGGCTTTTCCCCTGAAGCATTGGAGGTTGAGGGGTGATCTTCTAGAGGTTTACAAAATCGTGAGGGGCATGGGTAGCATGAATAGACAAGGTTCTGAGAGTAGGGGGAGTCCAGAAATAGAGGGTGTAGGTTTAAGATGGGAGGGGAAAGATTTAAAAGGGACTTAAGGGCAACTTTTTCATGCAGAGGGGATGCATGGATGGAATGAACTGCCAGAGGAAGTAGTGAAGGCTGGTACATTTATAACATTTAAGAAACATCTGGTTAGATATATAATTAGGAAAGGTTAAGAGGGACATGGACCCAATGCTGGCAAACGTGACTAGATTTATTTAGGATACCTGGTCAGCATGGATGAGTTGGACCCAAGCGTATGTCACCGTCCTTTATATCTCTGCGACTCTGACTTCGTTTAAGGACAAGTTTTCCAGTTCTTTCCAGCACATGCATAACCTCACATTTTCCCACATTATACTGTTGTTTTATTTTAACATACTCATTTAAAATATCTATATCTCTTGATGGGTTATTTGTCCTCTTTGCATCATGGGTTCCATCTTCTTTTTGATATGGTCAGCAAAAGTCGATCCTTGCCTTCAAGTTGCTAACATGAATTGTAAATTATTGAAGGCTACCATTTTATTCTGTGGCATTTCACTCGTTGGAGCTTGCCAACCTGAAAGTAACCAATTTATCATGGTTCTGTCTTCTTTGAATTGGCCAGTCCCAGTCTAAGCTAATATTGCCTTAACATCATGAACTCTCCTCTTGTGTTGTAAACTTTTTTTATATAGGGAACTCTGGTAAATTATCTTTTGGAAATCATAATATCAGTATCTTCAGTTTCCATGTTATCTGCCACAGCACATGCCAGTTACCAAGGCTCATAGACTACAACTGTCCCTTTCTCATTGATCACGTCTCATTCTCATTCATCTCGTCCTCCATAATGCCTTCCTGCCCTTTGTGCTTTGTATTTTCTCACTGGGGACACCTCACTATCTCTCCTATTTGTGTATCACCAGAAACTGCTCTTGCATCCCTTTCCACCCTGCTCAATTCCAGCCTTTTTGTCTCATTGCAGGAAAAATTGGCCTGACACTTGGACTTGTTTCCCCCAACATCTTGATTGATCTAACTATAATTCCTGGAGTGCATGCACTTGATCTCTGGGACTGACTCTGCCCCACTCTCTGGACTGCAAAGACATGAAAGTGACTTTGTAACTGTTAAGCACCTTTGGACTGGAATAAGATGTGATTTTTAAAGTCAGTGCATCTGTGTGATTTGTGGATGTAAGTGTCCCTGCACACTACACACCCTGCCTAAGTATGCAAATCACAGCTGTACCTGAGCTTTAAAGTAGCACTGAAGGGCTGCAGTGTGGTCAGAATTGATCAGAAACCATTTGCGATGATTTGGTGAGGCTGGTGGTTCATCGATGCCAACTTAGATAAATGAAGGGTCAAGGAGGATGGTGGCTATGAAGCATTCAGAGACTTGATTGTAATACACTAGTCCAGTGATGGTGGGGACAACTATTCAGTGAGTTTCAGCCACTTCTGGTATACTTGCCAGAGATTTGTGCCATCCGGTTTCTCTGGGAAGGAGAAGAGAATTTGAAGTTACATTCAAGTCAGGTGTGTTGGAGCTTCAGTTAGACAAAAATGTGTGGAAGTAAGGTAGTTGCTGCTCAAAGGTGAGATTCTGAAGTCGCCACATAAGGCTTGAGGGCAAAATTGTAATAAATCTTAGCTTTGAGATACTGATTTCTTGGTTTCCTTTTTCCTGATTTTCTCTTTCACTTTTTTTTCCATGTTTACTCGATTTGCTCACGGTACACCAAGGAGGAGAAAATTCCACCCTTTGTCTTTGCTGATTTTTATCTTTCATTTTATAGAATTATAGAGTCATGGAGATGTTCAGTACAGAAAAAGACCCTTCAGTCTAATGTGTCCATGCCGACCAGATATCCTAACGTAGTCCCATTTGCCAGCACTTGGCTCTCCAAACCTTTCCTATTCATATACCCATCCAGATGCCTTTTAAATGCTGTAAATGTACTAGCCTCCACCAGTTCCTCTGGCAGCTCATTCAATACATGCACTACCCTCTGCATGAGAAAGTTGCTCCTGAGGTCCGTTTTATATCTTTCCCTTCTCACTCCGAACCTATGCCCTCCAGTTCAAGACTCCCCCATCCCAGGTAAAAGACTTTGTCCACTTATCCTGTCCATGCCCCACATGATTTTATAAACCTCTCCAAGGTCACCCCTTTGCCTCTGATGCTCCAGGGAAAATAGCCCCAGTCTATTCAGCTTTCCCTATAGCTCAGATCCTCCAACCCTGGTAACATTCTTGTGAATCTTTTCTGAACCCTTTCAAGTTTCACAATGTTGATCTGTTAGAAAGGAGACCAGAATTGCACACAATATTCCAACAGTGGCCTAACCAATGTCCTGTACAGCCACAACATGATCTCCCAACTCCTGTACTCAATACTCTGACCAATAAAGGAAAACATACCAGATGCTGCCTTCACCATCATATCTACCTGCGACTCCACTTTCAAGGAACTATGAGCCTGCACTCCAAGGTCTCTTTGTTCAGCAACACTCCCTCGGACTTTACCATTAAGTGTATACGTCCTTGGGTGTAGGTTTGCTCACTGAGCTGTAGGTTTGATATTCAGACATTTCATTATTTGGCTTGGTAACATCATCAGTGGCGACCTCCAAGTGAAGCAAAGCTGTTGTCTCCTGCTTTCTATTTATGTGTTTGTCCAGATGGGGTTACGAGGGTGAGAGGGTCGTGTCTTTTTGTGGCTAGCTGGTGTTTGTGTATCCTGGTGGCTAACTTTCTTCCTGCTTGTCCTACGTAGTGTTTGTGGCAGTCCTTGCATGGAATTTTGTAGACGACATTGGTTTTGTCCGTGAGTTGTACTGGGTCTTTTAAGTTTGTTAGTTTTTGTTTTGAGTGTTGGTGGGTTTGTGTGCTACCCGGGTTCCAAGGGGTCTTAATAGTCTGGCTGTCATTTCTGAAACTTCTTTGATGTATGGTAAGGTGGTTAGGGTTTCTGGCTGTGTTTGGTCTGCTTGTCGTGATTTGTTCTTGGGGAATCATATAAACAGAAATTAGAATATAAACCAACATATAAATAGAAAGCAGGAGACAACAGCTTTGCTTCACTTGGAGGTCACCACTGATGATGTTACCTCGTTAGGTAATGAAACATCTGGATATCAAACCTACAGCTCAGCGAGCAAACCTACACCCTAAACCTCAACCTGAGCTACAAACCTTTTATAAGTCCTGCTAAGATTTGCTTTCCCAAAACGCAGCACCTCTCATTTATCTGAATTAAACTCTATCTGCCACTTCTCAGCCCATTGGCCCATCTGGTCAAGATCCTGTTGTAATCTGAGGTAACCCTCTTCGCTGTCCACTACAATTTTGGTGTCATCTGCAAACTTACTAACTGTACCTCTTATGCTCGCATCCAAATCATTTATGTAAATGACAAAAAGCAGAGGGCCCAGCACTGATCCTTGTGGCACTCCACTGGTCACAGGCCTCCAGCCTGAAATCCCCCCACCACCCTCTGTCTTCTGCCTTTTGAGCCAGTTCTGTATCCAAATGGTTAGTTCTCCCTGTCTTCCATGAGATCTAACCTTGTCAAATGCCTTACAGAAGTCCATATAGATCATGTCTACCGCTCTGTCCTCATCAATCCTCTTTGTTACTTGTTCAAAAAAACTCAGTTCCCGGGCTTGTCCTTAGCACCTTTTTTAAAATAATGGTACCACGTTAGCCAACCTCCAGTCTTCTGGTGCCTCACCTGTGACAATCGATGATACAAGTATCTTAGCATAGGCCCAGCAATCACTTCCCTAGCTTCCCACTGAGTTCAAGGGTATACCTGATGAGGTCCTGGGGATTTATCCACCTTTAACCACTTCAAGACATCCAGCACTTCCTCCTCTGTAACATGGACATTTTTCAAGATGTGACCATCTATTTCCCCACATTATATATTTTCCATGTCCTTCTCCACAGTAAACATGTTTAGATCGTGGTGTTATTTTTATTTGACAATAGATCTTTTTATTTTTAAATCTTCTGTCTCCTGTTTGTTGCATTGTGACTGAAATGGAACCACTGCTGGCAACATTTCTCTCTGGCTTTTTTCTCTCTCTTATTTTTGAGTGAATTGTAACTTTGAAGCTTAGTATATAACCTCTGTATTCTTAATGGAGCTTGCCACTGATTTTCTTTTTGTAAATCCGTTCCAGTGTGGTGTCTCTCGCCTAAAACCTTGTCATGGAATGTCTGAATGTGAGGAGTTACATTCATATCAACTGCCAAAAGCATTCTTTTTGTGTTGGCATAATTTGCTCTCAGCTGCTGTTTGAGCCTTGGATCTGAATGCTACCCGTTTTTCCACTTCTACCAGTGCTGCTCCCAGTCTCTTTGTTTGTTTGTAGAATCAGTGCTTTCTGATAAGTAAGATAAATATGTCTCTTTTGTATATTACCAAAGATGGTTGTTTGATTATGTTGGCATTCGCTGAAAACTTTCTTGTATCTCTGAACATTGGTACTTAAGATCTCTTCTCATCAACTTTCTTAGATTTGCTGCACGTTCTGTTTAGTCATTGATTATACAATTAACATCCCAAGATAAAGAAGTTTCTCTGATTTTGGGTTGTTTCTCATTGTGAAATCTGATCCCACGTACTATTGCTCAGTTAGAGTATTTTTCTGTGAGTACCTTATCAAATTTGAGTAATAATGAAAGATCTTATTGTTTCATCTCAGTGGGATGATATCTGGTGTCAATCTTCAATTTAAGGTTTATGTTTTATGGAGTTGTTTCTTAACAACTTGCTGATCTGATTGGTTGGTTGTTTGAATTTCTCTTCTCTGGAAATTGCTGGCAGTAATGTCTGGAGCCAGTGATGTTGTGAGCTTGTCTTTTTCCATACAATATTTTTAAACTTCAGTGTGCGGAGCCACGAATTCTTAAATTCACATATTCTGGCTGCATTTTTTAATTTCTGTCCAAGACCTTGAATTTGAAGTCCACATTGGTAGATCCCATAATGTGATTTTAACTAAGATTCATGCAGAATTTTACAGAAATGGCATTTGCATTTTACTGTCATCGTTTCTCATTCCCAACCTATTTACCCCTTTTTTCTCTCGTGACCACGAAAGCATGCAGCTAACTTTTTTTTTCATTTTCACTCCATACCTTTTTTCTTAAGAAACCTACAGCATGTCTCCCCACCACTTGTTCTTCTAAAGTGCCTCTGTAATACCAACCTTCCAATACATCATTCATCAACAACTCTGATGTCACTGTGTTATGTCTCTTGTGGCGCACTTTGTGTTTGCGTGCTCTAATTGGTATTTTTTCCTCTCCTGAAGGTGGCTACTTTGAATTTCGTGTCCACGTTTTGATTTTTCAGCAACTCCCTTTCTTATTCTCATTAACTCCTGGACTAGATGTTGCAGTCATGTCATAGCAATTCTTTCTTCACTTAGGTTGGCATGTCGGGGCTTTGAACGTGCTTAGAAAGATTTTATCAATATCCTCAATCATCATGCTTTCTTAAAATGAATGCATTTCTTGTAGGTTGTGCCATTTAATTCTGAGTCACCCAAGTATTAAATTGGCACAAGAAAACATCAAATTAACAGTCAGTTAACCGCAAATGTTTGTAAACAAAAAGGCGCATTCTTCTGTGCACAGAAAGCAATCACCTGAAACATGCTTCCTTGCATAGGTGAGATCACAGTTAAATGTTTGTACGTTTGTCTCCCTGACATCGTCATTGGACTGTGAATTACTCAGGGTACAAGAAGCTTTGAGATGTAAATACACAAATGCAAATCTTTGAAATAAAACTTCAATATTAACTCCAATCGGCAGTTTATGACAATAACAACATCCATTTCACTTTATCATTTTTGACCTCTACAGCCATAAGCTAGAAAAGCAAAATGAATTTGTATGAACTTATTTATATTTGAGTATTATTTTTGTTGAAAGGTCAAAAAACTGTCTCTGTGTGGCTCTGTCTTCTGCATCATCAGCCACTCCACAGTTTTGAAAGTTGATTGTGCAACTTTCTCTGCACACGATACCTGCTCTCTTTCACACTGCTATTCCAATCACAGATGGCTTCCATTGTATTTGTTGCAAATGTGGAAGAAGCGACACCTCAAATTCTTAGGGGACAATTTTTCTCCTATTGGTCAGCCCAGTGATTGAGAATTTTTGTGACTCTCTGATGTGAATTCGTCGGCCTTGTTCATGCATTTTGAGTCTTTTTTTTTTCTCTCGCTGTCATATTCTGGTTATCATTGTCTGGAACACCAACCTCTCTATTGCTTTGTTGTTCTTTTAACTTTGTAAATATCAATTGCATCAGTCTGTTCACAATTTCGGTGAAATCCTGTTGACCGCCTAGTTATTCGTGTCACCCGAACTTCATTGAAACCTATCCAAGTGGAAGTGCCCTCTCTTTCCATCGTCTGCTTGTAGTTCCTCGTGAATTGAAGTCTACTACTTCCACACCAACTTCTACCTCTCTTTTGAATCCCATTCAGTTCTGATTTTATTCATCCTGTAACTGTACACTCATTGTTGGAGTAGTGACTTGGGGATTATTATTTTCTGTGATTGTTTTATTTAGTTACCAGTATAAAGAAGAATATACAACTTCAAGCTTAATTTAGATTGTTAAAAAGGGAGTACATGGTCTTTAGTTTTTTTTAATCATTTTTGGAACTTGTTGCCAGGTGTCTGGAGGCTTGTTTATTTGCATGCATTTTGAAAGAGATTTTACAAACCTTGCAATAAAAACATGAGGTTTAGAAGTTCAGTCTATTAGGGAAATAAAATGTTGAAGCAGAAACTCCATTGCTTAGTGATAGCTGTTCATAGACACACAGGAAAACCTAAAAGGCAGTCAGTGGGTATGTGCCAGAGAGAGCGACAGACAGACAGAGACTGCTGGAATTTGAGTTTATGAAACCCTTGTGAATAGTTCTTGAGTTAAAGTTTTTGATTTGAATCTGCAGGGACAAATACCAGCTGAAGTAAGAAGCATCTAGTGAATGTGCAGAGATTTGCTGGAAGGAAATCGAGCATAGCTGTGTTAGCCTGGTCAAAAATTCTTGGTGTGAAGATAGTGGGGAAAGCTTCATTGCAGTATTGGATTTTGTAAGCAAAGTGATGGTTAGAAAGGACTCATACATTTTGAAACATTTTCTTTTGTAATTAAATGTTACCAACCTTTTTATTTCCTGCTGTAGTGTAGCTCCTGTTTCTCTCCAAGATGTTAAGAATGCAATGACAGACATTTGCAAATGGAATTTGTATTTGACCTTCACAATTTTGGCTTTATTTTTAAAAAAAAAAGTTTTGTGTTTCACCTTGAGGTCTAAGTGACCAGTGTTATCATTAGCTGGGATCATAACAGTAGCTGCTTATATTTCCTTAGTGCAGTCTCTCCACCAGCATCTGGAGAGAGAAACCAAGTAAATGTTCCAAGTCCTATCTGACTGATTGTTGGAACTGAAGATTAGTGGAAATATATATTGTCAAAAAGGAAGAAGAGCAAGTGGAACAAAATAGAAAGGTTGAAGGCAAAGGGAGACTAGGGATTGGACATGTGGAATAAAATAAGTAGAAAATCTGCGTGTTATAGAGATTTTGAAAAAAAACAAGCTTTGGTGCATCATAATAGAATTGCTTGTCACACCTACTTAATGGGTATATTGAAAAGTTTTTATACATCGCCAAATATAGTGCAGACTTAGATACAAAACTATCTAGGCACAACTTCTTCAGTTACAAGATGTTAGATAATAGAGAAATAAAATGTCCAGCATGACAGAGATAAACATTCATTGCAACAGACCATGCTGACACTTAGCTTCCAGTCTGCATGAGACTCCTCATCCTGCCAGGAGGCCCCTTTGGTAGGATGCTGCTGTGCCAGGCTGGAAGGTTTCCACCCCACACTGGGAGGCCTGTATGGAAGGAGGCCACCACGCCAGGCCAGGAGGTTGCTGGGAGAATGCCACACCACATTGGGAGATTGCTCGCCAGAGACTGGGAGTTTTGCTTGCTGAGGCCGGGAGTCTGAGGGAAAATAAAGTAAAAGAAGAAAGAGGAAGCAAAATGTGCAGAGCGAATGAACTCTAGCTGGAGTGTCCTACTCCATCACCATCTTACCCTATTAGTAGCAACATTTTAAAGGACAATTGATTTGAAAGTAAACGCACTGAAACAAGATACATACACTGAGTGTGGGGGACATATATGACAAAATGGTCTAAAATTGTTGAACTCAAAAGTTGAGACCAGAGACTGTAAAGTGCCCAGTCAGGTATTGTTCCTTCAGCTGAAAATGGTCTTCTTCGGAACACTTTTGTAGACCTTCACCTTACCATTTATATAATATGCATCACTATTTCATGTTTTAACTGCGCAGCTTTTAATGAGCTGCCACTCAGATGTCTATTCCAACAGTTTGGAAGAATGTCTGAGTGAAGGATGAAACAGTGGCTTTGTTAACATTTACACTTCCTACAAACACACCACTTCCCTGCTGCTGCATAAACACATCTGAACAAGTTGATTGGGAAAAAGTTCTATACAATTAACTGGTGACTTTTGTGCTGCAATGATAGTGACCCTATCTCTGAGCCAGGAGACCTGAGCTCAGAACCCACTTGCATCAGAGGTGTGTAATTACATTTCTGAACAGGTTATCGAAAATATTGATGTCATTAACAGAATGTGGGAACATTATCTTTCTTGGAGACAGCATGGCTGTACTGCTAACAAGGTATTTTGCATCTTTTTGTTCGAGAAGAGGATGTTTACAGTAGCAAACAAAATGAAAGCAGTGGCTCTATTGAATACACAAGCATTATTATCCTTTTGGTCTAGCTGGCTTGCATTCTTGACTTTATTGGGGAAATTATAGGTGGTCATTTTGGGGTTGTCCAGTGTTCTTTTTGGGGGGTGATGCCAGAAGACTGCAGAATAGCAAATGATACAATGCTATTTTAAAAGTTTTTAGAAAAGGTCCTTGTCATGAGCTGACTCTTGAGGATGAGATGTATTCGGGGTTTCATGGATCTTCTTGAGATTAACTCGTAATTCTTGACCCACAGAGCTCTGGCTTTTGATGGGATGTCTTGTGAGGTAGAGTTGACAAATTTGCTTCTTTTCTTTCCTCCCTTATCACTGTCTCAACATCCTTATGATAAGGTACATTGTGACATTAGCTTGATGGCAAATCGTTGCCAGTGAGTGACAGCAAGCTCCTCCAAGTCATTGATATCAATATTATCTTTTTTATAAAAGGAGAATTTTGAGTTTCCTTGTGTTTTTCTTTGTCTTTACCTATAGCATTGGCTATTGAATAAATGAGGAAATTGGACCTTACATTGAAGACTGTTGGTTTTCTACCTGTTCAACACTGACTCATTCTTTTAAATTTGATTTTGGAGGAATGCAGGACTGCAGGTATGTGGAGAGATTGGACAGATTGTTTTAATAGTTCAATCTTGTCTAGTATTTCCCGTAGTGGAAGGTTAGTAACTAAGAGACACCCAGTTTTAAGTTGATTTGTAAAAGAACCAATTGTGACATGTGAACTATATTTTTTAATAGATTGAGTTTTGATCTGGAATGTATTACCTGAAAGATTGTTGGAAGCAGATTCAACAGTACAGTTGTACTCAATAATGGTGAAGAATTTGACTGCATAAAAAAAGAGGGATTGTTGAAAAGAGCAGGTTGAAATGTCAAAAAGTTGTATCTGCCTCCATTGTCTTCAGTGCGCAATCTATATCTTTGTGGGTAAGGAGAAAAAGAAATTTTGTCATGCTGCTATTAATTCTGTCACCAATCATCTGGTAGTTTATGACCCCTAGTGCTTGAACCCCTTCACCAAAGGAATGGTTTCTCTTCAGCTACTTTGTCTAGATGCACTTTTGATGTTGAACAACACCTATCAAATTTGCTCTTAATCTTCTCCACGGAACAACTGCAGTTTCTCCAATCTCCTGGCAACCGAAACCCCTCATCCCTGAAACTGTTCTTGTAAAACTTCCCTGCAACCACTGTAAAGCTACCTCCACCTTCCTAAGGGTGGTTCCCAGAATTAAACATAATACTGTAGTTGAAGCTGAACCAGTCTTTTAGGATAATTCTAAGGTACAAGATGATTCTTATTTCCTTGTCTCTGAGTGGCACTACGTTTTCACTATTATTTTGATGACCAGGCTTTCATATGGACTTATTTCTAAATGCTTAACTTTATAATGCCTTTTAAATTATAGAGTCATAGAGGTAGACAGCATGGAAACAGACCCTTCAGTCCAACCAGACATCCCAACCCAGTCTAGTCCCACCTGCCAGCATCTGGCCCATATGCCTCCAAAACCTTCCTATTCATATACCCATCCAAATGCCTTTTTAAATGTTGCAATTGTACCAGCCTCCACCACTTCCTCTGGCAGCTCATTCCATACATGTACTACCCTCTGTGAAAACGTTGCCCCTTGGGTCTCTTTTTTTTTATATCTTTCCCCTCTCACCCTAAACCTATGCCCTCTAGTTCTGGACTCCATGACCCCAGGGAAAAGACTTTGTCTATTTGTCCTATCCATGCCCCTCAGGATTTGTAAACCTCGACAAAGATCACCCCTCAACCTCCGACACTCCAGGGAAAATAGCCCTAGCCTGTTCAGCCTCTCCCTATAGCTCAAATCCTCCAACCCTGGCAACAGCCTTGTAAATCTTTTCTGAACCCTTTCAAGTTTCACAACATCTTTCCGATAGGAAGGAGACCAGAATTGCATGCAATATTCCAACAGTGGCCTAATCGATGTCCTGTACAACCGAACATGACCTCCCAACTCCTGTAATCAGTACTCTGACCAATAAAAGAAAGCATATCAAACGCCTAAAGCAGGAAGCTTTGAGGAGGGTGCAATGGATTACATAGTGAAGCAGTTTCGATCATACACAAACAAATACCCATTCAGAACAAACATATCTTCCAGCTATTGAATTCAAGTGAAAGGCAGTTCAAGACTTGCACTCATTAACAAGTTATTGAACAATTAGAATACAGCCTAAATTGTTAGATTACCCAAGTCCCTAATGTTCTATAAGTCAACATTAGAACAGAATTATAAAATGGAAATCAATTGCAACACCCCACCGCCTGGATAGTTAGTAACTTGGGATGAGTTGATTTTCTGTGTGATTCAGCATTGGTGACACTGGAGGTTCATGTGAATGGGCAACAGTTCAAGACAGAACTGGGCACAGCTATGATATTTCTTAACTGTAAGATAGACAGTTGATAGCAGACTGGTAATAAACAGGAAGTTGTCAACATATAACAGAGGAGGCAGTATTTGAAGTTGCTGCATTTTAGTTTAATGGTGCAGAGGATAATTTCAACATTTAGAAACAAGTCTATTATTGCAGTCCCACAAAATATCTTACCAAGGCCTGGATATATCCTGCGCTTGCTGACTTCACCAAAAACATGCAGGACTGGTAAGTCATCCAGGAACAGAAGAGAAGTAGGACAACACCAAATGCGATTCCAGTTTCCTTCTGTTATCTTGTCATAATCTTGAACAAAACCAATATTATTTGTTCTGACTCTGACAAAAATATGTCCACAAATAAATATGTAAAAGGAAATGAATAATTTTTTACACGTTGATAAGATGTGACAATCGGTTAGGTAAGGGCTCTTGGAGATGGTTATATATTTGTGTGAATAGAGGATTTGTTAACAAGCAGAAAGTAATGTCAATGGGTCATTTTCACTTTGACAGGCAGTGAAAATAATTGAGTGCTACAAGGGTCACTTTTGGGCCTCGCCTATTTACAATCTACATTAGCAATTAATAAGACGTTACAAAGAGCAATGTATCTAAATTTGCGATGATACAAAGCACAGATGGGCAAGTAAGCTGTGGGCAGGTTATGTGAGTGAGCAGCATAACAGCAAATGGATTATAACTTTTCGGGAAATGTGATATTATTCACATCAGTCAATAATAAAATACTTTTAAAAGGTATGAAACTTTCAAGTGTTCATGTTCAAAGAGATTTAGGGGTCCCGTGCATGGTGCGTACATTTGATACACAGGTACAGGAAACAATTGTGATAACGTCAAACGTACTATTTGCCTTTGCAAGATATTGGAGTATAGATGTCAGGAAGTTTTGTTTGAATGTCACAGCACTTTTTGGTGTGATCACATCTGGAGTACAGTGAAGTTTCTCTATTTGTCCATTGGTTGAAGGACTTATTTGAGCGGCTCAGCAATTTGAGTCAGTTTGGAGTTTAGAATGATAGGTCATGTCATTTGAAATGTACAAGATTCTGAAAGAAATTGATAGGGTAGTTACAGACTGTGTATTTCTGGCAGTGAGGGAATCCAAAACTCAGGAGCACAATCTCCGGATAAAGGGCCAATTATTTGGCTCTAAGATTAGAGATTTTGTCACTCAATTAGTTGTGATTCTTTAACTACTGTGCCTCACAGGATTGTAAATTCTCCATCATGGAATAACTTTTAATTGACAGATGTTTGATCCTTCAAAGATAGGCATTTGGGGAGTGAGCAGGAAAGTGAAGTTCAAGCATAAAATTAACCATGATTGTATTGAATTGCAGATGGGCCAGATAGTCTACAAATGTTAATTCTTGTTTTCTTGAACAGTGTATCTCATCAGAACTGTTCATGGTGCAGGGCCTACTGGGCAAGGAGGACTGCTTTCCAGCCTTGTTTAACAAAATTTCAGTGTTTATAGCCTGTAGCTCATGGTTTTGATGAATCCATTGTGTTGCCATTCATATCCCTGTTTTCTGACTACATAGTCCCAGGCACGATCATCAAACTATGGTCATTGCTTTTGTGGCAAGGTTTTATTTTTTTTTTTAGTTTGCTATTTTATCTTTTGATGGCGTCAGATTCATATGGTGTATTCAAATAATTTTACTATAAATTGCAGTTGTCAGTTTTTCTTTTACTGTGTTTTTCACTGAGACAGATGTACAACCTGACATTAGGGACTTGTTTTACTTATGTGTATATTAAGTAAATTGAAACCCAATTCTTGAGCCAAAGAGAATTTATTTGGGTATAGGGTGATAACATGTGGTTCTTTTTAAATGTTGAAACCCTAATTCTTTTAAAGAACTAAAGAGATACAGATACAGCATGGAATGTAGGAATGAATGATTTTTCAGAGTCAATCTTGCTAACTTCTGTTTGTGATCCAAAACCGTCTCCTGCATCTTGTTTTTGTGGAACCATGGTAAAGCTTTGGTTATGGAATGAAAATATAAATTACATTTTGGTAGGAAAAGTTGACTTGCATATACTTAATGCAAGACAGCAGTAGCAATTAAATGTGTTCAAGCAACGCAATCCAATGTGAATCATTTAAGTACATGAGGGTTTGTTGATAAACATGTAATTCCGTGTTTCTTAGTATGACATTGATTCCTTAGAATCTTTATCTTGTTAACGAAGATATGGCTCTTCCATAAATAACTAACTAGTACAGATATTTGTACCGCTGAAGTATCATATGGTAAGTTGGTGAATGTTGTCTCTTTCTGCTGTTAATTGTGCATTGTATTTTCTCTGCTTCTCCTCCCCTTCCTACGTCGCCCACTCTCATTACATATGTAATCTTAATCCTTGTTCCTGTTTCTACACTTTTTTTTTCCCCTCTTTGCGCTATTTGCTACTTCAAGGACAGGTAACAAGATTACAGAAACCCTTTGAATACCAGACCAAATTCCTTCCTTCTGTCCAGGCGATAGTCTAACAAAACAAGAAATCAAATTAGACCAAGAAAATAATCTCTGCCATTTCTGTCTGTATGTTTGCCTTTTTTTTGAAGAAAACAGACATTATGCTAATAGATATGAACAAATTTAACATTTTGTCATTGGATTCTAATTTGAGTAATGCTGAAATGCAAGCATGGCAGCTGAAGGAAAACTTTACCCTGGGCATTAAGATTGATTTCACTAATGAAATCCTGAGGAAGCATTTGCGGCCAGATGACAATGATATGCAGTTAAAGCACAGACTTTGAGTGAAGTTGAGGCCTACAAGTAAAACTTGTAGACATTATTTCAATATTACGAATTATCTATTTTTTAGAAAAATTTGGTTTGTACCTTTTTTAAAAATTCAAATTAAGAAAAGTATTTATAAAATGTGTTGGGAACTCCTTTTATGAGCAAGTTTTGGCCTGGAGCATTAGGCAGAAGTTTATGGGGAGGTGAACTGGTGAGGTCATGTAAGTCCAGTTCTTGATGTTTTAGAGCGGTGGAAGCTGATTCATAGTACCCTTGAGGGGATTTGGATATTTACTAAAAAGGGCTACAGGGGAATAATTTGTGGAACTCCATGAATCATCAAATGCCTATAGTCTGCAATTGTGCCATTCAGCCCATTGAATCTGCACCAATCTTCCGAAGAGTATCTCACCCTATCACTGTTGCCCTCCTTTTACCATGGCTAACCCATCCAGTCTGCACACTCCTGGACATGGCTGGACAATTTACTATGTCCAAACCAACTAATACCTCTTTGGACTGAGAGGAAACTGGAGCACCCAGCAGGAATCTATACAGACATTGTGTGGAGTTTGCACATTCTCACCATCACCCAAGGCTAGAATCGAACCCGGGTCGCTGGTGCTGTGAGGTTTCTAACTGCTGAGCCACTGTAGTGTCCCTGTGATCCTGGATGAACATGGTGCCACATCTTAATAGCAAGATGGTTTAGTTACCATGTGACTTGTTTAGTAAAACAACTTCCATTGTAAGTGTTCATAAATATTATGAGGGGGAAATAAGTCATCATGAGTGTACTAATAGGAGCTAAAGTTTTATGGATGGGAGTGCATAGGAATATAAAATATTTTAATATGCAGAAGTCTGTTGTTATACGTCAGAGGTATGTACTAGCAGGTCAAGGCCTAGTATTCGTGGAAATGTCATGTAAGATAAAGATTAAAAATTATGTAGAATTTCCCAACTTAACTTAGGTCTTTAAAAGATAGATAACAGAATATATGTCAGTTTTCTGTACTTAACAGAAATTTTATATTAATTGCAAGTAATTAGCTTCAAGCTTACATGTAAGCATTTATGAACTGTCAGCATACAACTCAACTAGAAAAACTCTCTAATTTTCTTAAACTCCCCTTCATATAAATGCATGCGCATGCAGCATAGGCATTCTGGATGGATGGAAAATCAGGAAAGCAGTTATGGTTCATGAAGAGGTGGTTCTTGTGATATTTGTGCTGATGAGAATGCTTCTTCTTGGTCTTCCTCCTCTGGATATTTCCTCTGATTTGCCAGAGACACAGGCGTGGCTTGTTCCCTTATTTAAAAAGTCTCTGATTTATCAGTTTACAGCAACTGCTGAAGAAAAGATGATCAGGCTTTCATCAGGTTTAAAGTAGCTTTTTAGTGCAGAAAAGAGAGGGATCTCTACTTGTCGTGCAATCTCTGCCTTCCTTGAACCACTGTTCAAGCTTGCACCAGTGTAAATGGTACTTATGAGTGTCAGCTTCCTTGTTTTTAAAACATGTAGCGATCCTTAGTTTTTTAAAACCATTCTTTGCTTGTTTCAGTCCATAATTTAAAAATGCAGATAAATAAGATGTCTTTCTAGTATACCATACATTTTTTTTTGTGCCAACCTGAAATTGGCCACTGGCTCAGACTACCGTGTTTTCATTAGGTTTTTGATGTATGTGTGGCTGTTTTCTTGTGGCATTGCTCATTCCTCGGAAGTTCATCTTTATTTTTGCCTGTAGAGGTTTTATAAGGTGTCCTAAGTCAATTAAGCAGAAAGGGTTTCTGCTGCAGGAGACTACCAACTTTTAACAATCCATACTATTCCTTTTCTTTTTGAAGTACTTCTGTTGTCATAATTGAGAAAGGTAATAGAATGTTTTTATTTATTGTGAGGGGAATGGAGTACACAAGTAGAGAGGTTTATGCTTCAGTTACACCGAATCCATCAGCTACTTGTACCAATCAGATTTCCATCTGGAGTACTTGTACAGTATTGGGTAACCTTGGGTAAGATTGGATGCAAATGCATTGGTAGCAGTTTTGAGGTTTACTAGACTAATAGCTGTATTGGACCAGTTATATTGAGGAAGCAAAAATAGAAAATGCTAGAGTATTACTCAGCAGGACTGCTCTCATCTCTGGAGAGAAAGCAGAGTTAACTGTTCAGTCCAATGACTCCTCTTCAGAACTAATGGTATGTATGAAAAGGTGGTGTATGCATGCTGAAGACAGAAGGTGAGAGGATAAAGGAATAAGATAAGTGGTGACAGAGCCCAGAGGGAGAGAGAAACAAGCAGGCAAAAATGGATAATGGTAAGCCAGTGTGAAAGAAGAGCTGCTAATTGGGACTATGAGTAGTTGAAAATGGGTTGGTTGTCTTGAAAGTAACCAATTTGACAGGACCTGAGGTGTGGATGAGCAAAGGACATGAAAGTGGTGTTCAGGTTCTAAAATTTATTGAACTCTGATTGTTGAGTTCTTAAGGTAACAGTGTTCTCAAGCAGAAAATGTGATGCTGCACTTCCACTTTGCACTGAGCCTTGCTGGAGCACTGCTGCAAGCCTGACACAGACAGACAGATATGTTGGTCAGTGACTTTTTTTACCTATCTATGATCCCCATTAGCAACTCTTCTTTGTCCCTGGCTATCATCCCTTTTGTATGCCTAAAACATGCGCAGTCTTCCTCCCACCTGCCCCCTGGGTTCCATCTGAGAAAGTCTATTTCCTTAAAACTTGTCCCTAAACATTTTTAGACTAAAATGTAATGTTGAATGAGAGAACACGTTGGCTGCACACTAGAAAACAGACATGCAGGGAGGCTCAAAAGGCGAGGGGAGGGGAAAACCCAAGTTACGCAGAAGATAAAAACATTTTTTTTTTGAGCCTGCCTGCTTGTCTGTTTTCTAGTATGCAGCCAATGTGTTCTCGAATTCAACATTTACATTTTAGCCTAAATGTTTAGGGATAAGTTTTAAGGTAATAGACTTTCTCACATCTCCACACTTACGTACTCCTTTCTCCCATCCCTCTCCACCTCCCATCTGCTCTTTTTTTGTTCCAGCTATTAACAGTTCATAGAATCCCCAACACTGCAGAAATAGGCCACTCGGCCTATTGAGTTGGCACTGATTCTCTGAAGAGCCTCTCGCGTAACCCTAAATGGTTTTTTAAAACCATGCCCATCTATCGACACGACTGGGCAATTTTTAGCATGGCCAATCCACCTAACTGATACATCTTTTGGAGGAAACCAGACCACCTGGCAGAGAACCGCACACACAAGGTGAATGCACAAACTCTACACTGACAGTTGCCTGAGCCTGGAATTGAATCCAGGTCCTTAGTGCAGTGTGGCAGCAGTGTGCTACCCTTAGTTACAAAGAAGGATCACTAGATGTAAAATGTTCCAGAGTGAGTACAGAGGAGGATACAAGAATATCTGGGCTTGAAAATTGTCGGCATGAGGAAAGATTGTATGAGCTCAGGTTATAGAGCAGAGGCTGACAGCTGCCTTTTAATAAAGGTGTACAAATAATGAGTAATGGGGAAGATCTGTTTCCCTGAGGTCAATTACTGAAGACACAAATTTGAGGTGACCAGTAGAAAGAATTCATAGAATCCCTACAGTGTGGAAGCAGGCCATTTGGCCCAACAAGTCCACACCAACCCTTCAAAGAGTATCCCATCCAGACCCATCCCCCTGCCCTATTACTATGCATTTTACCCCTGACTAATCCATCTAACCTACACATTCCTGAATACTATGGGCAATTTTAGCATGGCCAATTCACCTAACCTGCACATCTTTCGACTGTGGGAAGAAACCGGAGCACCAGGAGGAAACCCATGCAGATACTGGGAGAATGTGCAAACTAGCAGCAACTATTTACAAAAATATGGGCCAGATTTGCATTGTGGGATGGGAACCCCTTCACAAGGTGGTCTTGGGCTGAGCCAATGGTCAAATTTCAGTCACAGACACAGAACGGTGAAGGAAACTTGCAATGTGACATGGAGTGCTTCAAATTAGTTGGAGGTGGAACATGCTGAGAAAATCGTACCCCTACCAATAGTGGGAAAACTGTGTATGACTGTTTGTTTGAAAATTTGACCATAGAGTGTCCTAAACTAAGCTGCATTCACTTTTAACTTTTCCCTCGAACAATCACAATTAGCATAATTGTATGTGATGAAGAGCATGTGTTGATCATTTCTCTGAGCATCTAACAGTTATGAAAAACATTAATTTTCCACAGGATTATTTCAAACGCTATCTTTTAATATAAGGAAGAATGTATCTGCGTGTACTTTCAAATGAGGCTAACAAAAATGATTTAGTACATAAATGCCCCCACAATTTTCAACATGAACTAGGAGCAAGGGCAGCTCCTTGAGCCTGCTCTACTGTTTTGATGCGGCCATGGCTGATCTCATTTTGCTCAACCCCACTGCTTGGTTCCATAATGTTTCAACATAATAGCAAATAAAAATCTATCTCCTCTGTAAACTTGTTCAGTGTCATGTCATCCAGCGCATGCTGGGGTAGTGAATTCCAATTCTTATCTCTCATTTTAAATCTGCCACGCTTGAAATTAAAATTATGACCTCTTGTTCTAGATTGCCCCACAGTGGAAAGATCTGCTCTACTTCTACATTGTCAATCCTCTTTAGCGTCTTATGTAGGCCAATTAGATCTCCTTTCGTTCTTCTAAACTTGAGCCAAAATAGGCTGAATCTCTCCTGCTGCATTGAGAGGACATCTTAAAGGGCTCATCCAGTGAGGCCACATGGGTAGAACTTATAAATAAGAAAGGTGCAGCCACTATGATGGGGTTATAACTTAAGCCTCCCAATAGCTAGTGGGAGAGAGCGAGAGAGGAACCCGAGAAGAGGTTAAAAAAAATAGAGTTATTGTCGTGGGTGATTTTTAATTTCCTTAATACTGATTGGGACTCCCTTAGTGCCAATCCCTTAGACCAGGTGGAATTTATAAGGTGCATCGAGGAGGGCTTCTTAAAATAATATGTAGGTTGCCCAATGAGGGCAGGGGCCATACTAGAGCACTTACAGGAGGATGAGATTGGCCAAGTGATCAAAGTTTCAGTGGGGGATCATTTTGGGAAACAGTGATCATAATTCCATAAGTTTTTTTTTTATCTTTTTGCTTACCCATTTAAAACTGGTCCTCAGATGAAAGGACAAAACTGAGGAAAGGCAAGTCACAATAGGTAGGAACAGGAGAAATTAGATTGGAGCTGGCGTTTCAGCATAAATCTGCATCTGCCATGGGGATTTACGCTGATCCCCTCACTCTTTTTTTTTTTTTTCTCTCTCTTTCTCTTTCTCTTTCTCTTTCTTTCCTTCTCTCTTTCTTTCCTTCTCTCTTTCTTTCTTTTTCTTTCTCTTTCTCTCTCTTTTTTTCTCTTTCGCTCTCGCTCTCTTTTTCGCGCGCTCTCTTTTTCGCGCCCTCTCCCCGCGCCCTCTCCCCGCGCCCTCTCCCCCAGCAAAGAAGATTAGGAGAATACCGAAGGCATTTTATACATATAAAGGAGCAAGAGGTCAGTTGGGGAAAGTAGCGCGCTCTCTCCCCGCGCCCTCTCGCGCTCTCTCCCTCGGCAAAGAAGATTAGGAGAATACCGAAGGCATTTTATACATATAAAGGAGCAAGAGGTCAGTTGGGGAAAGTAGGTCCAGTTAAGGACAAAGGAAAGAATTTATGCATGGGGCACAGTAAGTAGGCGAGGTCCTTTTTTTAATATTTTGGAGAAGACTGAGGGCTGGATTTACTTGCATCTGGTAAAAATTTGACTTAAGGATGGTCAGCATGGCTTTGTGAGGGCAAGGCCTTTCCTCATAAATTTAGTCTTTTTTTTTTGAGGAAGTATCAAAGATGATTGTTGAGGGTAAGGCTGTGATGCTGTTTACATGAACTTTTTTTGGAAGTATTTGACAAGGTCCTCATGGTAGATTAGCCCAGAAGGTGGGATCTTTGGTGAATTGGTAGATTGGATACAAAATTAGCTTGGTCAGAGAAGATAGAGGGTCATTGTGGAGGAATATTGTCTTACTGGAGGTCTCTGTCCAGCAGTGTTTTACAAAGTTGTTTGTAATAAATCTAAATTTAATTTGGTTGAATATGTTGGTGATCTGATTAGTAAGTTTGCAGATGACATGAAATTATGCAGTTCTGGATAGTGAAAAAAATTGTCAGTGCATACAGAAGGATATAGTTGGGAGGAGAATGGCAGATGGAGTTTAATCCAGACATGTGTGAGCTGATGCATTTTGGGAGATCAAATACAAGATCAATGTATCCAGTAAATGGCAGGATCCTTAGGACACTGATAGACAGAGGAATCTTCGGGTGCAAGTCCATCGCTTCCTGCAAGTGGCAGTACAAGTGGGTAAGGTGGGAAAGAAGGCTCCAAAGCATTTTTTTAAAGTTTCTCTGCATTTAGATAATACATAGCCTATTATTCATCTGATCATACCCTCACACTTAATACTGAACTCCATCTGCTAAATTTTGGCTCATTTCAGCTATTCAATCCCTATTCATTGGTAAGTTTCTTATTTCTTCTTTGCAACTCACTTTCTCATTAATTTTAGTGCATCTGCAAATTTGACTGTCATACATTCTATCCCTGCATCCAAGTCTTTAGTGGGATTGTAAATAGTTATATCCGATGTCCAAATCCTCTGCTACCCCACCACTTGTCAACCAGAAAATACCCATTTGCTTTTCTGACTCTATCCTATCCTGCATTCCAATTAACATATTACCCCAAAACCTATGTGTTCTTACCTTCTGTACTAAGCTTTTGAGCAGCAAGTTATCAAATGCCTTCTTGGTCCAGATATACTACATCTAAAGGACCCCCATTATCCAATTTGCTTGTTAGATCTTTGAACAAAGCTGAAAATGTGTTGCTGAAGAAGCGCAGCAGGTCAGGCAGCATCCAGGGAACAGGAGAATCGACGTTTCGGGCATAAATCCTTCCTGAAGAAGGGCTTATGCCCGAAACGCCGATTCTCCTGTTCCCTGGATGCTGCCTGACCTGCGCTTCTCCAGCAACCCATTTTCAGCTCTGATCTCCAGCATCTGCAGACCTCACTTTCTCCTCAAAGATCTTTGAACAAACCTAGCAAATCAGTCAAACGTGATTTACCATTCATAGAACCATGCTGACTTTGAATTGCAAATGTCACATTACAACTTCATTAATTATAGATTCTTAACAACTTCCCAACAAAAGAAGTTAAACTAACTGATCTAGAGTTTCCTACTTTCTGCGCCCCCTCGTTTTGAATAAGGACATTATAGCATTTTTCGAGAATCTTTCCAGAATCCAGGGAATTTTGCATTCATCATCACTGTTGCCACTTCGTTTTTAAAACTCTAGGTTTTAGGCCATCTGGCCCTGGGATTTGTCTGCCTTTAATCCCAATGGTTTGTTTAGTATCTTTTCCCTGTATCATCTTCCTTTTCTATAAATGCTGTCTAACCTGTTACTATTGGAATGGGAAAAACAATCGTTTACCCTTCAATTTTTAATGTAGTGTATTCTAAAAGGTACTAACCACAAAGCAGCAAAGAAAGCTGATTTTAGCTATTTATGATACTGTTAATTTGCCAATAGATTTTAGCACTGCTTCATTGTTCTTTACTGCTGGATAGAACATCCGAAAGAGTTGTGCTTCAATTGTGTGCTGAGCAGGAAGTTGCTGCACTTCTGTAATGTTACTGAATCTAACACTTTTTTTAGATAAGCTGTGTTGTTGTCATTTGATGGGATTTAAGGAAATACTTGCTCGTCCAGAAACTATTGAGTGCCTGAGACTTTCTGCCCCGTTTGTTATTTTGAGGTGGAAATCCTCAACCTCATCAAAAGAAATCTTGAACCTGCACCTGAAGTGCAAGAACCTGGAAGGCTTGTGGAGTAGGTACTAGAGGGCATAGGTTTAGGGTGAGAGGGGAAAGATTTAAAAGGGAGCTAAGGTGCGACTTCTTGATGCAGAGGGTGGTGCCTGTATGGAATGAGCTGCCAGAGGAAGTGATGGAGGCTGCTACAACTAGAACATTTTAAAAGGCACCTCGGGTATATGAATATGAAGAATATGGGCAAAGTGCTGGCAAATGGGACTAGATTAATTTAGGATATCTGGTTGGCATGGCCGAGTTGGACCATAGGGTCTGTTTCCATGCTGTAATCTCTATGCCTGTAATCTGAATGGTGGCTAGTTTATTCAAATGGGTTAAATGACCTTTTTCTTTGCTGTGACCTTTCTATGATTCAAGTTTTTTTTCCCTTCGAGGGTTGTGAATCTAGGGAGCACTCATCCCCAAAAATGTGGTGGATACAAAGTCTTTGTATGTTTTTGAGGCCGAAAGGGATAAATTCTGGGGTAAGCAAGTGGGTGAAAGATTTTCTGGGCTAGTCAGGAGTGTGGATTTGTGGTTACAATTAGATTGCCATTTCATGGCTAAAGCAGGCTTAAAGAGCCGAATGTCATCCTTCTGCCCCTTGTTTGTATGTTCTCCATCTGAATTTTCAACACGGTTTCCGTAGGTTAACTAGGTTTTAACTAGGTTAAAATGCATTCGCACACAGTTGGTTTGGTTTTATGCACATCATACTATGATGAATACCCAGAGCATCAGTTTCAATATTGTATTTTTAATGCCCATCCAAATCATCGGAATATGTTAAGAACACAAATGAATCCAGAACTAATATGTCAGGTGCATCACTTCCAAACCAAATAACTCCTTTTTCTGTCATCCTAGTGGATTTTATTTTCATTGATATACACCGACAGCTAATTGTTTGGTTTTAATGTGTTTTGTGTAAGGCATCTTTGTCAATCTCTTCTGAAAATCTTTGTTGTATAGATAGCAGGATAATATAGTCACTATACAAAATATTTGAGAGAGCTGTACAGAATTATTGGGAACATTTGTTGAACAGTTTCAAGGTGTTGAACAAGGAGATTGTTCCCTTTTAGAGCAATATTACAGGCGATCGAAAGGAAATAAGATCAGACAACTGTGTGCAGAGATAACAACATATTAAGTTTAACTATTTTCTTCAAGTTTCTATGGGTTTGTTAAAATCTTAACCATCCTGCTCTTTTCACTCCTGCATCCTCCAGTTTCTTCTTCAATGATCTTGTACATTGTTCAATATTGTCAGTAATTTTGATTAGAATTTTTCTGTTACGCTGTGCTCTCTCGTGCCGAGGTAATTTCTGTTTTCATTGAAATTTGTTTTTTTTTTCCAAACTGCAGCTTTTATAGAGGGCATTGCATCATGTGTTGCAAGCATATCCTGATTTTTAAATTTTGGGAAACAAAGCATTAGAAGTGCATCCAGCCTTCAGGGCTTGATTAGTTTGTGTTTTGAACATTAATAAGTGAACATCTCCATTTCCAACTTAATTAATTTATGCTTTTCAGTACTGCCCACTGTACTTGACTAAACCTATTGAATCAAGGCACAAAAGCACAGTGTCTCAAATCTGGCTGTCTGAATGTGGGGCTCTTTTCTTCTGTTCTATGCATCAATTTTAATTGAGTGAAGTTTTCAACAAAAAAGCTTGCATGGATAATTCAACTGGCTGTGCATTGGTGCAGGATGCCTCCAGCTTAGTTAAAAATCACACAACACCAGGTTATTGTCCAACAGATTTAGTTGGAAGCACACTAGCTTTCGGAGGGTCACTCCTTCATCAGGCGGTAGTGGAGGTCTCAATCCTAACACAGAATTTATAGCAAAAATTTACAGTGTGATGTAACTGAAATTACACATGGAAAAATTGATTGTCTGTTAAGCTTTTTATCTGTTAGAATACCGTGATAATTTCACTTCTTTCGTGTGTAAATCACAAAACCTTTTTTTTATATTTAAAAGTTGCATTCTCGAGTTAGCTGTTAACAATGGTGATAGCTAGACAATATGTTGAAGGTGTTGCCCCCCTGTGTTCTCTGTGTATGACCCGATGTTTAGATTGATTCTAATCTAAAAAGTGAGATAACTGAGGTTTACGCGAATTCATGCAGTTTTTGAGCCAAGTACAATGTAACCCTGCAAGTACAAAGTCACCCCACAAAATGTGTGTGTGTGTATAGTGCAATGGTGGTCACCTGCAATGTGACATGAACACAAAGTCCCGGTTGAGGCCCTCCCTATGGGTACCGAACTTAGCTATCAGCCTCTGCTCGGCCACTTTCCTCTGCTGCCTGTCCCGAAGTCCACCTTGGAGGATGGTCACCCGAAGGTCCGAGGCTGACTGTCCTGGACCACTGAAGTGTTCCCCAACTGGGAGGGAACCCTCCTGTCTGTTGATTGTTGTACGGTGCCCATTGATCTGTTGTCGTAGCCTTTACTCGGTTTCCCCAATGTACCATGCCTCAGGGCATCCTTGCCTGCATTGTATAAGATAGACAACGTTGGCTGAGTCACATGAGTACCTGCCATGTACAAGGTGGGAGGTGTCCCCACGCGTAATGATGGTACCTATGTCCACACTCTGACACGTCTTGCAGTGCCTACCGTGACAGGGTTGTATGGAGTTGTCCTGAGAGCCAGACAGATTGCTACGAACAATGATCTGTTTGAGGTTTGGTGGTTGTTTAAAGGCAAATAGTGGAGGTGTGGGGAAGGTCTTGGTGAGGTGCTCATCCTCATTGATAATGTGTTGCAAGTCACGAAGAACATGGCGTAATATTTCAGTTCCTGGGAAATACTGAACAACGAAGGGACCCTGTCGGTTGTAGCACGTCTGTCTCCTGAGGAGGTCATTATGGTTCCTTGCTGTGGCACGTCGGAGCTGGCGGTTGATGAGTTAGGCATTGTACCCTGTTCTTGTGAGGGCATCCCTGAGTACTTCCAGGTGTCCGTCACGTTCCTCCTCCTCTGAGCAGATCCGGTGTAGGCGAAGGGTATGTCCATAGGGGATGGCTGTTTTAATATGTTTTGGGTGGAAGCTGGAGAAGTGTAGCATTGTGAGGTTGTCTGTGGGTTTGCGGTAGAGTGTGGTGCTGTGGTGTCCATCCTTGATGGAGACGCATGTGTTCAAGAATGAGACAGATAGCTGAGAGTAGTCCGTGGTGAGTTTGATGGTGGGATGAAACTTGTTGATGTCACTGTGTAGTTTTATCAGTGACTCCTCGCCATGGCTCCAGAGGAAGAAAATGTCGTCAATGTACCTGGTGAACAATGTTAGTTGGAGATCCTACGTAGAGAAGAAGTCTTGTTCGAACTTGTGCGTAAAAATATTGGCATATTGGGGTGCAAATTCGGTCCCCATGGCTGTTCCGTGTGTCTGGATGAAGAACTGGTTGTCAAAGGTGAAGACGTGATCAAGGATAAAGCGGATGAGTTGTAGGATGGTGTTTGGAGATTGGCAGTTGTTGGTGTTGAGTACTGAGGCTGTTGCCATGATGCCATCATTGTGGGGGATGCTGGTGTAGACTGCGGAAACGTCCATTGTGACTAGGAATGTTCCCGGTTCAACTCTCCAAATCAGTCCAGCTTAGTTCACTGCTTTCTAGACTGGCCTGTCACAGGTGCTCCCAAGTGACACCTGATCCCACCTGACTTTCTTTGTCCCAAATTGCCAGCCTAAAAACGAGCAATGGTGGCAGTGCTGCATGGATAATTTCGTCCCTGACATTGGTTCCTAAGGTTGTTGGATTTGAGGGATCTATCTGCATGGCCTAACTCCTCCTCTTCACTTCAATTCTGTTCCTCTCACAATACAATCTCTTGATTTTTTTTTTACATGCTTTGTTAACCAGGGTACAACTTTTTAATGATTTTGGTTGCTTTGTATCCTGCCATCCTGTTTCTGTATCCCACTTAGACATGCCCCTTCCAAGTGGTAAGTAACTTTTTTATTTTTTTTTTGCTGCCAAATTGTAGCGCCTTACATTTGTCTATACTGAACTTCATTTGTTAATTGTTTGCTCGTTCTGCAAGTTTACTCAAGTCCTTTTTTTTTGTCATTTTGCAGTACTATTCTGTTTGGATGTTCCCTTTTTTAGTTTCTGCAAATTTAGAAATTGTGTTTTTGATTTGATGTCATTTATGCACAGCTAAGTTCAGCATTCGTTTTTATCAAACCCCTTGTCCCACCTTCTGCCACTCCTGAGTAACTACCCTTTTACTCCCATTCTCTGAATTGTTTGCTGACTGGAGGGTGAATTATTCTGCAACATGTTCCTTGACTTTACATTCTCTGACACTTTATTCTTCTGCTTATCATTGGTACCTATTGAAGCCCTCTTGGAAATCCACAAATTATAGTTGGTGCGTAACCACTATCTACACTGTCTTATGTTCTCAATTTAAGAAGGTTGATCAAGCAACTTTTTTTTTTCTTTTTTTTTAGTTGCAATCCATGCTGACTATTCACATTGTAATGACTGAAATACCAACCTACGCTAAACGATGGAAGGGGAAGATTTAGAAAGAATACTCATTGACAGCAATGAGCATTGACACGATTGAGCGAGCAATTAACAAATGAAGTTCGCTGTACAAACAGGACAGTCTTCATTTGAACCAGAGGGGTACTAATATATCCTGGGTAGGAAATTTGCTGGTGCTATTCTAGCTCAGCAAGGGGATGGGAACCTGAGGTTTAGTTGCAGTGCACTGGAGGATGAGAGTAGGGAGGACAGGGACAGGATTTCCAGGTCACAATGTGCTGGCAGACAGCAAACTGGTTTGAAGTATCTGAAAGAAGGTAGGTGAGCTTGCAGCATGGATAGGTACATGGGACTTCGATGTTGTGGCCATTTCGGAGACCTGGATAGAGCAGGGTGAGGAATGGATGTTGCAGGTTCCAGAGTTTAGATCTTTCATTCAGAACAGGCAAGGTGGTAAAAGAGGAGGAGGTGTGGCCTTGTTAGTCAAGGATTGTATAACGGTGGCTGAAAGAACGTTTTGACGAGGACTCGTCTCCTGAGGTAGTGTGGGCTGAGGTTAGAAACAGGGGAGGAGAGGTCACACTGCTTGGAGTTTTTTATAGGCCTCCGCAGAGTTCCAGGGAGGTGAAAGAGAGGATTAGCAAAACTCTTTTGGGTAGGAGTGATAGGAACAGGGTGGTCATTATGGGGGACTTTAACTTCTCCAACATTGACTGGAAATGCTATAAATCTAGTACGTTGGGCAAAAACTGAACCATTCAATGTGTACAGGAGGGTTTCCTGACACAGTATGTCGAAGGGCCGACAGGAGAGGCCACACTGGATCTGGTGCTTGGTAATAAACCAGGCCAGTTGTTTGATTTAGTTGCAGATGAGCTCTTTGGAGAGAGTGACCATAATTCAGTTACGTTTAATTTAGTGATGGATAGGTACATGCCACAGGTCAAGAGTTACGATGGGGCAAGGGCAATTATAATGTGATTAGACAAGAATTGGGATGCATAGAATGGGGTAGCAAAATGCAGGGGATGCAGACCATGGAAATTTGGGGCTGGTTTAAGGAACGGATATTGCATGTCCTTGATAGGTATGTCCCAGTCAGGCAGGGAGGAAGTGATAAGGTACAGAACCATGGTTTACTACAGAAATTATATCTCTCGTTAAGCCTCCTCCTGCTTATGTGTTGATGAGGCAAGATGGTTCAGAAGGGGCGATGGAGAGTTACAGATCAACTAGGAAGGATTTAAAGAGTGAATTAAGAAGAGCAAAGAAAGGACACGAGCAGTCTTTTGCAAATAGAATAAAGGAGAACCCTAAAGCTTTCTATAGATACGTGAGGAATAAAAGAATGACTGACTAGGTAGGAATAGGGCCAGTCAAAAACAGAAGTGGGAAGTTGTGTGTGGACCCTGTGGAGATCGGACATTTCTCATCGGTTTTCACTCAGGAAAAGGAGAATATTGTAGAGGGGCAGAATGAGGTACGAGATATTAGACTCGAAAGGTTTGAGGTTAGTTATGAAGAGGTGTTATCAATTCTGGAAGGAGTGAAAGTAGACAAGTCCACTGGGCCGGATGGGATTTATCCGAGGATTCTCTGGGAAGCTAGGGAGGAGATAGCAGAGCCTTTGGCTTTGATATTTGAGTCGTCATTGTCTACAGATTTAGTACTAGAGCACCGGAGGATTACAAATGTTCAAGAAGGGCAGTACAGACGACCCAGGTAATTACAGAACAGTGAGCCTTACTTCTGTAGGAAAGGTTTTGGAAAGTATTATAAGAGCTAAGATTTATAATCATCTACAAGTAACAGTTTGATTTCAGACAGTCAACATGGTTTCGTCAAGGGCAAGCCATGTCACTCAAACCTCATTGAGTTTTTTGAGAAGGTGACCAAGCATGTAGATGAGGGTAGGGCAGTTGATGTGGTATACATGGACTTCAGTAAAGCATTTGATAAGGTTCCACATGGTAGGCTCTTGGAGAAAATGCAGAGGCATGGAATTGAGGGTAATTTAGTAGTTTTGGATTAGAAACTGGCTTTCTAAAAGGAAGGCATTGAGTGGTGGTTGATGGAAAATATTCAGCCTGGAGTCCGGCTAGTGGTGTGCCACAAGGATCTGTTATAGGGCCACTACTGTTTGTCATTTTGTAAATGACTTCGATGCAGGCATAGGTGATGGATTAGTAAATTTTGCAGATGACACTAAAGTCAGTGGAGTAGTGGACGGTTTGGAAGAATGTTACAGATTGCAGGGGGACTTAGATAAACTGCAGAATTGGGCTGAGATGTGGCAAATGGAGTTCAATGCAGCTAAATATGAGGTGATACACTTTGGGAAGAGTAACAGGAAGGCCGAGTACTGGATCAATTGTAAGATTCTTGGTAGTGTGGATGTGCAGAGAGATCTTGGAGTCCATGTACATAGATCCCTGAAAATTGCCACCCAGGTGGATAGTGCTGTTAAGAAGGCGTACACTGTGTTAGGTTTCATTCATAGATGGATTGAGTTCCAGAGCTGCAATATGATGCTGCAACTATACAAAATGCTAGTGCGGCCACACTTGGAATAATGTGTACAGTTATAGTCACCATATTTTGGGAAGGATGTGGAAGCATTGGAAAAGGTGCAGAGGAGATTTAACAGGATGTTGCCTGGTCTGGAGGGAAGGTCTTCTGAGGAAAGGCTGGAGACTTGGGTGTGTTCTCATTGAAAAGAAGAAGGCTAAGAGGGGATTTGATAGAGACATACAAGATGATCAGAGGATTAAATAGGGTAGACAGTGAAAGCCTTTTTCCTAGGATGATGACATCAGCTTGTACAAGGGGCACAACTACAAATTGTGGGGTGATAGATTTAAGACAGATGTAGAGGCACAATCTTTACACAGAGAGTGGTGAGGGCATGGAATGCCCTACCTGCTAATGTGGTCAACTCCGCCACATTAGGGAGATTTAAACAATCCTTAGATAAGCACATAGATGATGATGGGATTGTGTCGGGGGACGAGCTGAGAATAGTTCACAGGTCAGCGTAACATCGAGGGCCGAAGGGCCTGTTCTGTGTTCTAAGACCAAGGAATCCATTTGGCTTATTGAGTTCATATGTGATCTCTGGGGAAAGTCCCAATCAGTTCTGTTCCTGCAATCAAACCTACACAGATTTGGATTTTCACAAGTCCCTAAGTCATTTCCTTCTGAAATTCTTACTTGTCTCTGCTTTCATCACCATCATTAACATAAAGTTACAGGTCATTATTACTTGCTGCAATGTTTTTAAAAAAAAAACCTCCCTCTCCCTTTCCCTTAAACATTTCTTCTCCAAAACAGTTAAATCTGTGTCCCCTAGTTCTTGTGCTATCAACAAATGGGAGCAGCTTTTCTTTGTCTACTTTTAAAAAAAAAAATTAATTTGTCATAACCTTGTAACTCTCAATCAGATCTCTCCTCAACTTGCTTTGATCCAAAGATGGCATCTTCAGTTTTCCAATCTAATCTTGTAGCTAAAATCCCTTTTAGTCCTGGATCAATTATGCTAAATTTCTGGGACATCTCGAGCATCTTCTCATCCTTCCTTAACTATGGTGACCAAAACAGGATGCAATACCTAGTTGAGCCTAACCAAAGTAAGTTAAAGTCAAGTTTCAACATAACTCCCATGCTTTTGTGCACTTACTTCCATTACTGAAGCCCAACATTGCATGTACTTTGCTAACTACTCTCCCAACATGGCCTCCCATCTTCAAAGGTCAATCCCCATGAAACTTTAAATCCCTGTGTTCCTGAACATTCTTTAGAATTGTGCCATTAAGTCTGTATTGTTTTTCCTGTCTCCCAATCAAAAATAGCACTTTGCCATTTGTCTGTATTTATTCCAACTGTCTGTCTGATATGCTCATTCTCATTGTCTGCCACACTTCAAATTTGGCATCCTTAATAAATGTGAAAATATTACTCCTTATTCCAATATATTGTCACTTCTAAGGTATTTTAAAAAAGTGGTCCTGGCACAGAACCTTGACTTGATGTACCTATTGTGTAGTTGAAGAATGTGGTGCTGGAAAAGCTCAGCCAGTCAGGCAGCATCTGAGGAGCTGGAGAATGGATATTTTGAGCATAAGCCAAAAACTTCATTTCTGATGAAGGGCTTATGCTTGAAACAACATCTGATTCCTGCTGCTTGAATGCTGTCTGACTGGCTGTGCTTTTCCAGTACCACACTCTCCTACTCTGATCTCCGGCATCTGCAGTCCTCACTTTCTCTTTAGTACTTATTATGCAGCCTGTAAATGCTCAAGTAATCTTTTATCTTCTCCTCTTGTCTTTGCTTGAGGATATTTTAAAAAGAAATCGATACTATTTAAATATTTGAGTAAGTTTGAGGTCATACTTCAATTTGTGGTTCTGCAAATGTTCATTTAAAATCACTGAACCAAATGTAACCCTAACAGTGTCACTTGCTGATTACCAGCTACAAGCAAACTGGAAAGTTTTTGCATTTTTCACTATATTTCTTCATAAAGTGCAGTTTGCTCTTTTATGTTGATGAGATTTTTTTCTCCCCCAGAATTCCATAGGAATGCCAAAGGAAAAATATGATCCAAAAGATCTACAAAGAATATATGCAATCATGTCATTAGAAGAAGCAGCCAATGGGAAGAAAACACACTGGGCAGAATTAGAAATCTCGGGTAAGTAGATGTAACTGTTAAAATGCTGCTATCTTTTTCTTCGTTCAATGAGAGCTTTTAGCTATTTGCAGTTTCCATTCAAGTTGAAATACAGGAAGTGAATTGTTGTGTTTGTTGTACCTCCTCTTTCAGGATCATTTGGCATTCTGTTACTTGTTGTGCCAGAGTTCTTTCTCTCCTCGCTGTTTATTTTTCAAGCTTTGACAATTCTACTGATTTGAAATATATGGCTTTTAAACTGTAACCTCAGTTTTGGAGAGTGACCTAATTGCATCTGTGTCTGGTGTTTAACAGTATATAATAGAGTCCCAATCTTCTAGTAAACTCATTGTACTTTAGAATCTGTTGCTTTGCATATGTGTAGCCTGTCAAATGAGTTGGCTGGTATACTTGACCGAAATCATATCATGACTAGTCGGTTTGCTACTGCCTCAGAGCATCACTTAGTGCTGGTCTTGAGGATAAAGTCAACTTTTTATGTTCCATGTGTTACCAATAGCTGTGCAAACCTGCACTATGCAAGATGCCACAAGATATGCCAGCATTCAACTTTAACACATGGCTTGGGTTTAGTCATGAAAGGTGACCACTTGAGCAAGATACTGAAAGATTGTCAACATTCTTTGAACTGTACCAGATCAAGTTTGAGGAGGGGAAGAAAGAGTTAGAGGAAACAAAACTTGTAAACTTTTAAGTACCATCCAGTGGATCAAATCTTGACTGCAGATTGGCACATCTCTCTCCATCATTTGAAATCTGATTCTAATCAGCGGGTTGTTGCCGGCAGTGGTAGTTTACCTGCCTCTGAGCCAGGAGGCCTGAGTTCAATTCCCACCTAGTCTAGTGGTAAGTAATAGTATCTATGAATGGATTGATTTACAAAATATCTACAAGTAAGCAATAAAGGCCTTTTGTGATACAGTGATTCAATCAGAAGGCCTGGGTTTAAATCCTGCCTGCTCCAGAGAATGGTGTGATAGCTCTGATTAGAAAATGCATGCAACTGAAGTGCATCGCCTGAGTGGCACAGTGGTAATGTCCCTACCTCTGCACCAGAAGGCTTGGGCTCAAGTCCCACATGTTTGAAAGACACAACACATCTGAACAGGGGTTGTTTTGAAAAATGCTCGACAGGCATGTTGTAGTATTTGGGAGAGTCCTTGCGTGTGAGTCAGAAAACTGGGTTCAAGGCCAACATGTCCCAGTTATGTGATTTGATTTTAAAATAACAATATCTTTGCTCAGCTTCACCCTTCTACTGAAGGTAGAGAAGGAACAAATAAGGGGAAAGAAAATTCATGTGGCACAGTGGTAGAGGCCTGAGTTCAAGTCTCACAGCTCCAGAGGTGTGTTATAACATCTCTAAACACAGATTGAATAGAAAAACAATTAGTCTAATAGTTGCTAAATTGAAAAGAGGTTTGACCAACTTTTTAAGATACGTTAAATGTACTAGCAACTACCGAAGAGGACTTTTGTGATGCAGTGGTAGTGCCCCTGCCTCTGGGTCTGAAGGCCTGGGTTCCCACCTACTTTGAAGTGTGTTGTAACATGTTCAATTTCAGAAAATACCTGCAAGTGAGCAATAGTTGACTTAAAACAACCTGATGAGTAACTATTATGATTCAAGCCCCAGGTTACCATTCTTTGCATCAAACAGATGAGGACACTGGTCTAATATTTTGTTCTGTAAATGTGGATTAATTGTAGATCCTGTGGCACTGTTCCTATTACCAACTTACCTTGTGATAATGTTGGCTTTGCAAGAATTAATTGTTAAAATTTGACATGCATTCAGTAGGTACAATGTTATTGATTTTATACGTTTTGGAAATTGCTTCTATTTTAACTCCTTTACTTGAGCTGGCTGCTGTGTTTTATTGGTGGCACTTGCCGCCCAGTGCATCAGAAAGTGATGGTTTTGCATTGATGTTCTCCATCCTTATGAATGCAGGAATCCTCTCTGTTGCATGATTTCAACAATCAATAACTCTGATGTTTGTGCTTTTGGTAAAGTTAATGTTAGCAGAACGTTTTTGTTCTCGACCAAATAAAGGTACCATGACCGCAATGGAGAAACCTAGTAGATTACAAATGCTGTCTCAATCTTTTTAAGAGGCTTCAAAGTCAATTACATAAGCGTTCACCACTCTAGAATTCCAATAGGTATTTGGCAAAAAATTTTCCTGTGCAGTCAAGATATGCAGCAATGTTTTCAAATTCCTTTTCCCTATGCAGGTAAAGTGAGGAGCTTGAGTACTTCATTGTGGTCTTTAACACACTTGACTGTACTACACCTGAAGGACAATAATCTTGCACGCATTCCACCTGATATTGCCAAGCTCCATAATCTAGCTTATTTGGATCTATCCTCTAATAAATTGCGCAGTTTACCAGCTGAGCTTGGAAACATGGTGTCACTCAGGTAAGTGATTTTAAAGATCAATTTCTAACAAACGCTTCAATTATTGCAAATTAGAAGTTCTCACGGTAGTTTCATCAGAACCATTCTTCTCAAATATCCGCTGAAGTGTTTACCTTTTTGAGATCATTACTTTTCCTGAATAGTTTTTCAACAGTTTCAACCTAACATCAGCAATTGCACATTTACAAGCACAATCGTGACAAACAAAATTGTCTAACTTCATGACTGATGCAACCACAACAGTTCTGCTGTTAGTCCTCTGCTCTCTAACTTTTAGCAAACAACATTTTGAGTTTAAAATGCCTATTTTTGTTTTCGGATTCCACCCTGGCTTTTCCACTTTATCTCTTTTGTAGTATGTTTTATCCCCACACTTGTGTGACATTTGTGTTCATCTAATTGTGACCTCTTGAACATCTAAAACTTTAGTGCCCCCACCAACAGTGGCTCCACCCTCAGTTAGCTAGCATCTGCGCATTAATTCCAATACTGTTCCTCTTTGCCCCTCTCAATTTTTGTTTTTGTCCTTCTTTGAAACATTCCTTAACACCTTTTTCTCTTTTGATCAGCCTTCCAGTTATCTGACCTAATATCTGAGTGTTATTTGTATAGCATATTTTAAACAAAATAGTGTTTCTGAGGATGTGCATTAGACTTTAATCTATGCTGTGCTTTTTTAAAATGTGATTTTATTAATAAAGGTTGTCTTTAGGATATTTTAAATCACTATCTTTAGATTTATGAGTGGATAATTTAAAAAGTGAAGGCAATTTTAATGTTTCAAATGCGCCTATTGCCCTGACTGATGATTAAAATGCAGGCTTGATATATCTGGTTTCTGGCTACTTATGGTTTGGAGAGGGGATTAGTTTTCTTCTTCTTCTATTACAGTTTCTTATCAAAAAATATTTAAATGAAACTATTCCAATTTAGAAGCCCCAGGAAATTATTGATGCCATGTGGCATGCTGAAGCCCAACAAATTGACTCCGTATTGGCATCCAGGAAGTCTGGAACCTCCGGAGATCACGGAGGATATTTCTCTCAACACTGTCTTGACTAAAGGCACTATAACTGCTTTATTCTCCATTTTTGCACTCTGGCTTATTGGGAATGAGGGATGTTCTTGGAACCTCTTCCCATTAATGTCTGAATGTTCACTGTTATTCTGGCATAAAGCCTGATATGACAACAATGCAAGATGCAATGAAACTTGAGGATTAAATCTCAAAGATTTTTTTTTTTCTCTCCTGCACATCCATGGGATTGGAGTCATCTATTCAAATCCTGGATGAATACATCATAAAACAACATTCTTGGGAAATGCATGACTGTTAAACATACCAAGTACTGATTCAAAAGTTGCCAAAATTGCTAAGAAATCTAAGTTACAAACTGATTTCGTTTTTTTTTGGTATTGTACGTCATAAAATTATTTCATGACATCCAGAGCTTTCTAGGTATAAAAATTTGACTCCTTTTGATATCTGAAATAAATTTATCTGACTTTATGGAATTCCAACTTTGAAACTGAGAACAATTACATTATCATTTTCACAACTAATTATGTTTTTTTCTGTTAGGAGATTTGAAGTCCATTTTTTTAGCTAGGATGATCAGGACAAGAGGACAGTGCATGAGAGGAAATATTATAGGAAAGTAAAATATCTAAGTTCAGGAAGAATAGAATTGGAAAACCTGTTGGGTTGTTTTGAAGACTGGCTTTGGCTTTGGCTTTGGTGTAAATGAATTTTATTGAATATTTATTTTCATTTAGCATGTGTTGACAGCAAACATCCTTCATTTTAAATGACAAAAACTGAAATATTTTCTTGATGTTGAATTGAAAATGTACTGTTTACTATAATTTAGACATGACACTAGTGCATAATAGTAATAGAAACTGTTCTTCAGTTTGAAAACACAATTGTTTGGCTATCAGTGGCCCAAATTACACTCCAACAATACAATCTGGTTTGTGTATGAAGCCTTTTCTAACTTGTGGCTAGAAAACAACAATCACAAAATGTAGCTTCCAAATCTTCTTTTTGTTCCAACACCAAATTGGATTGATTCCTTTTTAACATCGCAAATAATACTGAACTGGTTCTCAAAGCAATGCTATGATATAAAAGTGGAGAACATCTTGAGTGAGCTGTTTTTGGAGATTCAGGCATAACATTAGATGAATATTTTCATGAGCTACAAATGTATAAAGGCATTTATCAAACAACAGAAAAAGTAGAGCAACTCTGATCAAGGCATCTTGTGCAGATTTCTCTATCCCTTGACGAAGTAGTCTTGCAGATCATTTGAGTCATCAGTGGATAAGGATGTGTCAAGTGCACGATCTATATTAATAAAGATCTGTGTTAACCTCCAATCAAATTCAACTTTTTTTTTCAAATGCATTAATGACTGCATCAGTGGAGGTGAGATCTAATTTTAAGTTGCTGCATATGTTTAGTACTCCGAGACTTGTTGGTATTGGCATCAATTATAACCGCTTGAACCTGGATGGATTTGAAGGTTGAACATCATGTTAGAAATGTCTCCGCTGACGTCCAACTTACCACCCAGTGCATCCATAAATCTGGTATTTCCCTCTGGCAGCCATGTGTCCCAAAGCTGACAGAGCTTTGGTTCTGATCATTCAGATGCTACCACAGATAAGGGAGACCTCCGGCAAGCATATTCGAAAGTAGAAGTGGATCCTGATGGAATTTGGCCATTTCTGCAAACTTGTGTCGCATGAAAAACAGTCATTCTTCCCAAGTTGTATGTCTGAAGGAAAGAAAGCTTGGTAACACCCCACTGTTCAGAAACAGAACTAGTACATCTATCAATTTAGGGTCTAACAACAGGAAGCTGAGTATGGCTGCACACAGGCACTTAATTACCTTTTAACATGAAACTCCGAACTATGTCAAATAAATCACTTCTTTTTGTCTCACATGCAATTGCTGATGTTTTCAAAGGATTGAATCAAAATGATTAGTCAGTACTTTTTTAAGGTAGCAATCATCAGTTGTTTTGTAACCAGAATCCTGTTCAGCTTTCAAAATAAGCAGTGATTTTCATCTACAGCCCTGTCCAGTTTGGCTAGGCTTCCTCAGCAATGCTGTTTTTAAAAAACAAAAATCCTTAATATTTCAAGTATTCGTGAAAGCCTGAAGCTGATTTGGTAAGGAATACATCTACCCCGAGCTTATCAAAACATTTTTTGCATACTTTTTATCCTGAAATATTTCCAGAGAGGGCTCATTGACAATTAACTGCCGTCACTCTCTCCTCCAATTGGATCCCTGATCATGTGATTGTTAGAGTAAGCTGAAAGGACAGTCTTTGTGACCATGTTTTGCAGAGCCAGTACCAGTGGTTCTAACCTAGTGTTCAATTTGGTTGTGAAGGGTAATTCTAAATAGAAAAGAACAAACACTGTTGTCACATTGGCACAAAACAGCTTAGTGTGAAGGGGTGACTAGTTTTGGCACATAGATTTGAGCACTGCAGCCATGAAGCCAGATCATATAATCTTTATGGTCCATTGATTTTATTAACTCGATATTATTCATGTCATGTGGCATGCTGAAGCACAACAAATTGACTCCATCCTGGCATCCAGCAAGGCTGGAATCTCAGATCATGTAGGATATTTCTCTCTGTCTTGACTCAAGGCACTTTATAGCTGTTTTATTCTCGATTCTTGCACTCTGGCTTGTTGGGAATGAGGGATGTTCTTGGAACCTCTTCCCATTAATGTCTGAATGTTCACTGTTATTCTTGATTGGAAGTGATCAGACAGATCAACAGAATAGGCAGAAGTGCAGATGCTGGAGATTAGAGTCAAGCTTAGAATGGTGCTGGAAAAGCACAGCAGGTCAGGCAGCATCCGAGGAGCAGGAATATCCATGTTTCAGGCAAATGCCTGAATGAAGGGCTTTTACCCGAAACATTGAATTTTTTTTTTTTGTTTGTTTTTTTTCCTTGCTCCTCGGATGCTGTGCTGACCTGCTGTGCTTTTCCAGATCTACAGAATATCCTATCTGGCTGCTTGTAGTTTAGGGTATATTACTTTTGGTGTTTAGTATAACTATATATTATACATGGGTTGGTTACAGCACAGGACTGTCTTGAGAAGCTTGTCACTGTTGTAAAATTTAAACGTCAAATTCTGTAATCATGTCAAATTTATCATTTAGAAACTGGTCGCAGGGAGGCAATAACCTAGTGGTATTATTGCTGGATTATTAATCCAGCGTCCCAGTTGATGTTCTGGGAAGCCAGATTCAAATCTTGGTATAGCAAATGATGGAATTTGAGTTCAGGGTATGTTTTTAAAAAAAACCTGGAATTGAGAATCTAATGATGACCATGAATTTGTTGTTTGTCAGGCGAACCCATCTGATTCACTAATGTCCTTTTATAGGAAAGGAAACCACCATTCTTATCTGGTCTGGCCTACATGTGACTCCAGACCCACAGCAATGTGGTTGACTCTTAACTACCCTCTGAGATGGGCAGTAAATGCTAGCCTAGCCAGTAATGCCCTCATCCTGTGAGTGAATTTTTTTGAAAGAAATTTCAAAATGGTGGCTCTTTTAAAAACTAAAACCAAGATCAATCGCAAATTCTCATGTATTTAAAGCAAAATTATTATTGTTAGTCGAGTGTGGATATAACTTGTTGTGAACATGATCAGGTGATGCTCTTGTGCTTTAAACTTTGTCCTTTAAAGCTGTCATAAGGAGAGAGATATTGGTTGAATATCTCTGATAACAGAACTATTTTCTACTTTTTGTTGTTAAAGGAAGGTCTTTTATATTAAGATTTTTAAAAAATCTGTACAGCTGGAAAAAAGTTCTACGTTTTAAGCATTTTTTTCTTTTTCTGCAGGGAATTGCTTTTAAATAACAATCTGTTACGGGTTTTGCCTTACGAACTAGGAAGACTGTTCCAGTTACAGACCCTGGGTTTAAAAGGTCAGGGCTAATTAGTATTATTATGCATATTAATGACCCTCTCTTGCATTTCTGACAACTTCTGGAAGTTTACTGATGGATTTCTTGATTCCTTCCCCCCCCCCCCCCCCCCCTCACACAAGCAATACCATAATTTTAAGTGTAACATGTGTTGGCCACTCCAAATGTTTGTGACTTTTGAGGAGACTTTTGCTTTCAAAGTAAGGGTCCAGATGTAATTGAATATATTTTCATAGCTCCTTGTTAGGTGTAAGTTTGCCATGTAAAGTCTGATAAAAGATATCTTTTAAAAGTGCACAGTTCACACAATGACTTGAGTAGCAGTGTTTGTCCCTGTTAACTTGTTTTGGCTACTCAAAGTATATTTTTGTCTCTTTCAAATTCCCCCCCCCCCCCCCAAAAAAAAACCCTTGTTTCAATTTTAGTTATTGATGGAAGATGTTCATTTGAAGACTTCTCAAATTTAGTTCTTTTAAGTGTTTTTCAATGTTTGTGAAAGAATGTCTGTGTTATTATTGACATACACTTGAGGATCCAAAGCTTAACTTACAATGGCTTTGTTAGAGGAAACAAGTAGGAGAAGGGGTAGGCCATTTGAGTTCATGAGTCTGCACTGCTGTTCAACATTAATTTACAGTTGATCAGATTATGGCCATCCTTTTCCTGCCCCCTCTCCCAAGCCTCCTTTTGATTTCTTCCTTGTCTATCAAAAATATGTTGAACACAACCTGGAATATTCAATGACCCATCCTTAATTACGGAGGTCAAGCATTCCAAAGGCTAATGACCCACTGAAGGAAGAAATTCCTTCTGCTCTCAGTGTTAAATTATACGTCCCTCTTTATTTTGAATTTGTTCCACTAATTAGAGAGTGAAATTATGCTGTCGGTGCTAAGCACAGGCAAGTGGGACCAATTTAATTTGGGGAAACCTGGTCAGCATGGACAAAGTCAGACCAAAGGGCCTGTTTTTGTGCCTTTTGACTCTGACATAAGTTAACAAGTACGACATCAGAAATCACAAGCTAGTAGTTCAGCAAATTTTATAAGAATACAAAATTGATTTTGTGATATATTGTGTTTGCGGTGTGAACATCAAGCCCAGAATGGTTTCCTCAAACAGTAACTGCATTATGATATTGCACTGATTTGATTGAAGTTACTGGATGTGAGCTCAAATATAAGAAATATGTTTACACACCACGGTGGCACAGTGGTTAGCACTACTGCCTCTCAGCGCCAGAGACCCGGGTTCAATTCCCCGCCTCAGGTGACTGACTGTGTGGAGTTTGCACGTTCTCCCCATGTCTGCGTGGGTTTCCTCCGGGTGCTCCGGTTTCCTCCCACAGTCCAAAGATGTGCAGGTCAGGTGAATTGGCCATGCTAAATTGCCCGTTGTGTTAGGTAAGGGATAAATGTAGGAGTATGGGTGGGTTGCGCTTCAGCGGGTCGGTGTGGACTTGTTGGGCCGAAGGGCCTGTTTCTACACTGTAATGTAATCTGTTTTTAAAAAAAACAGATTGCCCAGTTGTTTTGGCAAATCACGGATTTCTGTCAAGTTTTTGTCAGTACTACTTGTTTTTAATTTACTAATTTTTGTGAAAGTGACTTATCAATTAATGTTTGATTTTATTCCTGTCTGTACTTTGGGGGACTTTCATGGCCTTTTCTCAGCTCACCTTATTGGCTGAGCTGAAATTAATTTTGTCAAAATGTACTGATGTCAAATTTTATCATTGAGTGCAACAAACTAGTATTGTTTTATGATTATGTGGCAATGAGTCACCTTGTGTAAGATATGAAAATACGCAATTCTAATGTTTTGTTCTGGTGACAGGCAATCCTTTGTCACAGGATATTTTGAACCTCTATCAGGAACCAGATGGAACAAGAAAGCTACTGAACTACATGCTTGACAATTTAGCAGGTATTTTGTGAGCTCCTTCCATTTACTATATTAGCAAGGTTTTGTTATGACTACTTCCAGTTGTTTCCAAAACCATGATGTGAAAGTGGAGGCGTTGTGATGGACAAAGTCAGGCACATGACACCAGGCTATTGTCTAACAGGTTTATTTAAAATCACAAGCTTTCATAGTGCTGCTCCTTTAAGTGAAGAAACCACTTCACATGATGAAGGGGCAGTGCTGCAAAAGCTTGTGATTTTAAATAAATCTGTTGGTCTATGATCTGGTGTCATGTGACTCTGACTGTCAAAAATAATGTTTAATACTTGTAGTTTCTATTTTTAAAAAAAAACCTCTTAAAATGCAGCCTCTCAGAAAAAGAAAATTGTGTTCCAGTGTATTGTCTTTTTTTTTGTTTGATCTATTGGTATTTCTTACAGGTTAACAGAGCCACAGACTAGACATAATTATGTCTTGCATTCGTCTTTCTCTCCCACTGTCGATTTTGTCATTTTCTGCTTTCCCACAACTGTAATTTTTTTACCCCAAATAAACTCTAAGTGGGTGACACTAGCAAAATGAACTTTTACTTCACAGTACATGTTTGTCCTTGAAGCTGGCTGTGAGATCTGAGGCCATTTCAGAGGAGAGTTCAAGTCAATTGTATTGCTGTTGGTTTGGAAACATACAGGCAAGGAATAGCAAATTTTCTTCCCCAAAACACAAGAATGACCATGTTTCACCGTTTGTTGTTCACCATTATTGACTTATTTTGAAGTTATGGATTTCTACTTGTTTGACTTTTAGATTTAACAGTTCGTGTTACGGGATTTGAAATTTGTCTCCTCAGCAATTTGGGCAAGAAGAATAGACCAATTTGAGCAATTTTGTTTCGCAGCTTTTAGTGGTTGCTAGAGAAATGTAAACCAGTACATACAATGCTGGAGAAATTTAGCAGGTCTGGCAGCCAGCATCTTTGGGGGAGGAGAGAAGCACAAAGTTTTAACATTTTGAGTCAGGTATAGCCCTTTTTTATGAAGCATCATACTAGACTCAAGATGTTAACTGTCTCCCCGTCCTCCTGCAATTCCTCCTCACGAGCTCTTTCTTTTACTCTCCTCTTGTGTGCTTTCTTTAACTTGTGCACTCGCTGTGTCTCCAGCGATGCTGCCAGACCTGCTGAGTTCGTCTAGCACTATTTTGCTTTACTTCAAAAATGCTGCTGTGCAATTACAAATTGTCTATTCTCAAAACGATAGCTGGTGTGTACGTGTGGCCATGGGAGCAGGTAAAATGGGAATCTTACATTTTGAAAGTTTTTGCTTTCTTTTCTCCAGTTCATCCAGAGCAGCTTCCTCAGAGACCATGGATCACTTTGAAGGAAAGAGACCAAGTATTGCCAACAGGTACGTCAGGAAACAAAGTTGCATATTTTAAAGTGGATCTGCTGCTTCTGAATCGCGTGCAGTTCCATGATGCACAAATAATGAGAAGTAGTTTTTCTGTGTGCTTAATTTAGTTATTTGATAAATATTTCATCCTTTTATGAAGAGCAAATTGATTTAAAATCTTGAGTAGCGAGTCAGTAATGAACAGAAGTAAAATGTTTATTATTGCATCATATTTACTTTAAGCAATTGTACTTTAGCCAAAATCTGTATAACTCTATCACAGACTTAATTCTCTCTCTTTTTAAGTTAATGTATTAAAGTAGTCCATGCCCCCACCCCCTCACCAAGTCATCAAATACTTTTTACTGGTTTTTTTATTTTAGAAAAAGGTACAAAAAAGTTCAAAAACTGATACAGAATTACATCTCGAGGATTTTTTCCAGAAAACTTCTAATAATAATATTGAAACAAGGGCTGATTCTCATTGTGAAGCTTTCTTGTGTCAGATTTTTTCGAGAGCTGATCTGCTCCTCAACTACCCTTCCTGCTTGGCTCAATCTCTATTCATTGAAGTGTACTTTCCTAAGATCACAGTGCCAGGAGACACATTTTGAAATCTTAGCACTCCAACTACAACAATATTAAAGAGTCTAATGATTGTTCAGTTCCTTTGGTAAGGATTTTAATTTTGAGATATCAATATAATTATAATACTATGCTATCTATTGTATCTCCATGTAAGTGAAGTCTGTCTTACCATTTTAATAAGCTTTTGCATCTTCTGAGGCCTTTATGTCCTTAGGCCCCAGCTGTACATTTTTCTAACTAATATTTGGTAAATGTTTAACAAATCTCCTTGCTTTTGTGCTCTATTTATGAGGCTAAGAATCCTATTCTGCCTTTTAATAACCTTCTAAGAATTGAACTGCTGCCTTTCAAGATTTGTATGCATTTACCCACTTTTAAGTTTTTGTTAGCTCATTCTTCTTCTGAATTGAATCCATTTACACATGAATGCATTGAGTTTCATTTGTCATATTTCAGCATACGAATGTAAGAATTACAGTAGAAACATGAGTAGACCATATAGCCCACTGAGCCTGTTCAGCCATTCAGTGCAATGGCAGAAGACCAGCTTCAGCTCTGCTTATCCTCCCTTTTTTTTTCCCCGTGTCCCTTAGTTAGCTGAGGTACCAAAAATCTGTCTATCTCAATTTGAAATGCATTTAAATGGCTTGAGAATCCACAACTTGCTGATGTAGATAATCTGGAAGAATCACTAATCTGAAGAAATTCCTCCTTTTTTCAGTCCGAAATGATTGTTAACAACAACAGAAATTGCTGGAAAAAGTCTTGGCACGTTTGGCAGCCTCCGTGGAGTGTGTAAGCAGTGATGCTGACAGACCTGCTAATTTTTCTCCAGTAGCTTCTTTGTTTGTTTTTATTTCCAGCATCTGCAGTTCTTTATTTTATTTTGTTAAATAATTTGGTCCCTTTATCTTGAGATGCTGTGCCCGTGTTTGAGATTTGTATCAGCCAGAAGAAACAACCACTAGGTATCTATCCTGTCAAGCCCTGTCAGGAGTTTCTATGATTCAGTGGAAGCAGTTTTGTTTTTTTTTGTTCTCAACTCCAGAGAATGTAAACCCAGCTTACCTGTTCCTTCATCATGGCACAATGGCCCAGCAAACAATCCAATGAATATTTGCTCTGCAATTCCCAATGCCAGTACTGTATACAGAGGAACCTCCTATTATCCGAACGAGATGGATGGGTACTGTTTCATTTGGATAAGTGATTATTTGGTTATTTGATTTTCCTCTGGGGCTCAGTTTTCTGTGAAGTCGGCTCCCCGTTCAGGAGCCTAAGCAGTAGCACATGGCGCGTGAGCAACCCCCCACCCCCAACCCTATCTGTCCCTGCCCCCAACCCAGTCCAACCCCGCACCACTGTCCACCTCCACCTGCTGGCTCTCCTCGCCTCCCCCGGGCAGCCAGAGTGGACACCAACAGTAAGACTGCTGCTGCCTTTTGGCGTAAGTCTCCAAATAGCGCAAGCACAAGGACAACCTTTTTTACTGCAACTTTTTGACAGGTTCCACCTTTGCCCTGTACAGGACAATGTTGGAGAGATTTGCTGGAGTTTGACGCAGGGGTGTACCCTAAACCCCCTTCTCCAGATAAAGTGTGGGTGGAAGACAGAGAAAGAGGGTGGGAGGCCAGTCATTTGGAGACGGTGCCTGGACTGTCCAGGACTGTTCTCGGCAGCGTTTCAGTGAGCCAAATTTGTTTTTAATCACTGTGTACCTATGAACAAAAGATGCAATCGGGGTTGTCTTTGACGTAATGTTTCTATCGGGATCTTGAGATCTCCTTCGGATAATCCGAAATTTGGATAATTGATATTTGGAAAATCGAGGTTCCTCTGTGTTCTTGCCCAAATATGAAGACCACAATTGCACACAATATCCCAATTGTGGTCTCACCAAAACTCTATGATTATAACAGAAGATGTTTATTCCTCCGTTCCAATTCTTTTGTAGTGATGGCTAACTTGTGATTTTGTTTTCTCATTGCGTGATAGCTTTATGTTCCATATAACGTTTACCAGGGTCCTTGAAACATCAACACTTAGAGGTTTTATGATGTTTTTTGAAAACCGAAATTCTTTTCTGTTCTTGCAATCCACGCATGTGACATATCATCCCCTCATTAATGTTTCATCTGTCACCTTTATTGCCAATCACTTAATTTCTCTTTATTTCTTTGCAAACTTTTAATGTTCTGGTAGCTTGCTTTCCCACCTTGCTTTAAGTTGTTAGCAAGCGGAGATAATTCCTCTTGGTCTGTTTCGTCTAACTCATTTAATTTAGATAGTAAGTATCTGATACCTCCATTCTGATCTTTGTTAACTTGAAGATGCCTGGCTTAACCCTATGCTTGGCATCCTCTCCACTAAAATCAGAAGTCACAAAAAACCCAGGTTATAGTCCAACAGGTGTATTTGAAATCACAAGCTTTCAGAATGCTGTTCCTTCATCTGACTTCACCTGGTGTCCACATGACATCTGACTTTGTCCACCTAGTCCAACACCAGCACCTTCACACTTTCTCTGTAAGCCAGTCTTGTCTCTATGATAATCTATTACCCTAAACTCGCCAGCTGTTAAATTATACGGTACTTGATCAGATGCCTTTTGGGAGTATAACTATTCCATTGAATATCTGCTATTTATCCACCTTCTTTGCAACACGTTCAACAAGTTTTTAAACTTATTCAACGCTGTTGCTTTTTTTTTGTCCTTTTTTCATAAAGTCATGGGGCAAAGTGACTGGAGTTTTCTCGCTACCTTGTTGGTTGCTGCACTTTGGAGTGCAAAGCCAAGGTTAAACCTGACCTCGAGAGACACTACTGCATGACACCCTCTAGACTGAGAAACACCTTGTCACCAACTCCTCTTTCTTTTACACAGATGGTGTAATCTCCTCTCGGTCACTGACTTTTTTTGTCAAACAATGTATGTGCCATTTTTTTAACAAAAGTCTTTTGAAACTTTTTGCATGCATCAACCATGTCGTGTCTCCCCCCCCCCAACCCCAGTCCTTTCTGTTACATGAAAGTACTCAGTCAAGTTGGTCTTATTGCTTTTAATAAATTCATGCTGGCTTTCATTTTATTAATATAATTTCATCAGTTGACTAGCCAGCAACATGTGAAATATATTGACTCACGTGGGCTGTAAGTAGAACTGTTTGGCATTGTGAAGTGTATAATTTTTATTATGGATTTTGTGGCTGGTGAATTTTGATCCCATGATAATGTTGTGCTTTGGGTCTATATTGTCTGTTTTGCTATTGGACAGAGGTTTTTAATTAGTCCAAAATAGGTATAATTTCTAATTAACAGATGTTCAATTACTTCTACTGTCATGAATTTTCTAGTCTGTCCTTTTTTTTTTAAAAGATAGAAAAGTAATTTGTTGCAAAATAACTTGTAGTAACCTGTAAACATAAAACCAAGAACATGTATATTCCTGGAAACACCTAACAGTTTCTGCCCAGGTGTGCGTACTCATTTGAAATTTAGTTGAAATGTCAAATAAAAGTTGTAATACTTCTGTTCAAAAGTCTGCATGACTAAATATCTTTTGAATCAAAATTCTCATGATGATAAATGTTTTCGCCAGACTTAAGTGATTTCTCTTTATCTGACTATCGATGATAGTTTATAGCACCTAATAGATTTCTGTCTGTAATTGGCAGGGATGGGTTGCCATCTTGTTGAATAAATTGATAGTTGTCTTTATTGTATTGAACTCCATATGTAACTTTAGGATTGCTACTTTACTGTTAAGTATTCTCATTTGGAGGCCATTCCACTCATTGTACATATATACAGTTTCCTGCTCTAGTCTGAAACCTTTTTTATATGTTTGGAAAGGAAGAAATTATATCCATTCCCTTTTAAGTCTCAATTGAGTCTATCAGTTTTGAGCATTCTATTGGTAAATTTTACATAGTCTGAACTTGCTGAAAAAATCCTAAATATTATTACTGAAAAGTCAGTTTCATTCCATGTATTTTCACTGCTTTGTTGGAACTCTAATCTTAATTGTTCGATTTTTCAACTACTGAATAAATTGTGCTAATAACATGAGAATTATAACAGGGATATCATAAATATGAAATTGGGTCACATGATCAAAAGCTTGGTTGAACAGGTAGCTTTCATGCAGTACCTCGTAAACACAGAAATATGGCACGTGGAGCTAGACAGAGTAAGACATGTCACCAGTGGAGTAATTTAAAGTCAGGGATCCTTGAGGTTAAAATTTGATGAGTGTGGAGATATTGGCTGTTGTGTAACTCCAGAAGACAAGTGATTAGATTACTTAGTGTGGAAACAGGCCCTTTGGCCCAACAAGTCTACACCGACCCGCCGAAGCGCAACCCACCCAGACCCATTCTCCAACATTTACCCCTTCACCTAACACTATGGGCAATTTAGCGTGGCCCATCCACCTAACCTGCACAGTTTTGGATTGTGGGATGAAACCGGAGCACCCAGAGGAAACCCACGTAGTCACGGGGAGAATGTGCAAATTCCACACAGTCGCCTGAGGCAGGAATTGAACCCAGGTCTCTGGCACTGTGAGGCAGCAGTGCTAACCACTGTGCCACCGTGCTGCCCATATGGGAAATGTCTTGAAAATTCTCATTGTTTTCAATTTTTTTTTGTTTTGCGAAGTTATTGTTTGACCAGGAGCTACTGTATTTTAGTGAGTACTAGGATGATTGGTGAACAGTATGTGAGCGAGTCTTGTTGTGAAATAGGACCACAGCAGCAAAGGTTTGGATGACCTCCAGTTTGAGGGGAAAATTGAGAGTGATCACGAGGGAGTTAGTTGGAATGGTCCTGTCTAGCAGTAACAAAGGATAAATGTGGCTTTCAGCAAAATATGAACTGAGGCAGGGTTAAAATCAGGCAGTATTTCTGGTGCATTGCATTAGAACACAGACTCATGACCATACACTCAAAATGTAATTTTACGAATGGGATACCCATTAACTGGGTATTTGGGCTAAATTGTTCCTTTTAAAGGTAAAGTCAACATAGTGCCGCAGACCATAACACTGCTGTCATTAAAGAGAGACAATTGGTGGTAGCTTTACTGGAGGGTCATCACAAATACAGCAGGTGGAGAGAGAGGCTGCAAAGGAGAGCCTTTTGTGATAACATCAGAATTGAACCCATGCTTTTGGTGTTACGCTGCATCGCAAACCAGCTGTCCAGCCAAGTGAACTAACCAACCTCCTGCTCCACTGTTAAGAATGCAATGCATAGAGCACATGCTTCGCTGCAGTGAAGTTTCAAATTGAGGCATTGTAATAATTTCTTCTAATATCACTTCGAGTGGTTAATGAAATAGCAATGTTTGCCGTGGCTGCAAAACAGGTTTTTCTTCTCATCCCCCAGATTAATAAAGATGTGAAGGGAGGCAGTGCAGCAGTTTAAATTGTGTCATTTTTGATAAGCAGAAAAGGATACTGCTTGCCTTTCATTGCATTTTGCAGACTTGAGTAGCAACTTTTGATTTTTATTTTTTAATTTGGTTTTTTGGTCATGTACTCCAGTAAAAAGTACAGGAGGAAAGTGAAAAGTGTATAGTGTCATGAAAGATCTCATTTTAGGTACCTAATTTTGGTAACAAGGTAGAAAGAACAACCAAAGTTAAAAATTTAAGCTTCACATTAATCGTAGCGTAAAACACGTCAAGGTTTTTTTAAAGTTACACATTGTAGACCTGCTTAGTTTTAAGTCGAAAATTTAAAGAAATTAAAGCTGAAAGTTCAAACATTACAGTCTTGAACTGCTTAGACACTGCATTTCGAGGAATCATCTTGAGGCTGAAAGTATATGCTGGGCCATTGAAAGTCCACCTTCCGGGCAGGGAGGCTGCCATATATGCAGTATTTAGAGACTTTAATTCCACTATTTTCTCTCTCTTTATTTTCCCCCCCCCCCAAAAAAAAACCTACATTTATGTAGCAACTTCAAAATACGAAAATATTCCAAAATGCTGCTTTCAATGAGCACGACAACCACATTGAACTGAGCAGTTTGAATTGCATGTTCGTTCTGGACTCCCGATTTTAATGTTTTCATAGCATAACAAAGAAAAGGGAGCAGAATAAATTGAGAGGAAGACAAATAGGTTTTTTTCTGGAAGAATAAGACTTTGAAGTTTCAAATTTTGAAAAATAAAGGTGTTAATTAGCCCTAATTAAGACCTCTTACAATTTTAAAAATTTATTACACCAGTGATTCCCAATCCTATTGTTTTCTGATGTGGTTAGTATGCTTTTTACATGTCTGTGTGGCAAGACACTGTGGATGTGGATAGGCAGAGCAACCCAGGCAGTATTTTCATGATTTCTGCATTTTAGACCTGTACAGATTCTGAATTTACTCTATAAATTGGAGAATGTTGATAGTCTCCCAGTTACTCTGAAAGTTGACCTCAAACCTGGGTCTGCTTTACAGCGAACCAATCAAATGTCGATTGAGGTTTTGTTGTGGCACCCGCTATAGAGCCACAAGATTTGGGATTCAGGTTTGACTTCAGGTCCTGGTACAAAAATTAATGGTAGCCCTTTTGCATGATGCTGAGGATGCTGCATTGTCAGGAGTGCTGTCTTTCAGATGAGCCATTAAATGGAGGCCCCATCTGCCTGCTTCAATGCACATGTAAGATTCCACGGAACTACTTTGAACAGCAGTGCAGTTATTACTGGTATCCTGGTCAATGTTTATCTCTTTCCACATAACTGAAATAAGAGTTGCTTACAAATTAGCTACCATGTTTCCTACGTTAGAGCAGTTACTACACTTCTACATTGTATTTTCATTTGCTGCAAATGCTTTGATAAGTGCTGTATAATTACAATCTTTTACAATCAGTGAAACTTAGTCTACTGATGAATGATTGATTGATTGATTGTTGTCATGGATTAGTTTATTTGCCACTTTGCAGCCTGAGTTTAAATCCAGTTTGGGTTTGTGGAATGAAAGCTTTGACTCTAGACAACAGGTGTCAGATCTCTTTGTAAACTGGCAGTGGAAAAAGTGAATCCATCTCTTGAGTGCAAGACTATTAGTAATTGGCTCCCCCTAACGGATTAGCAAAAAAAGGCACCTACTGAATTAGCATTAATGTGAAATCCTAATTTTCAGTTAGATTTTCTTAAGTAGCAGTTGAGGATCTGTACTTTTGAGTTAACTTTAGAGATGAAAGATAATGCACATTTCCAGCGAGGAAAAATTACAAAAGCAGGTGACCACAGAGATGGGCACAAATAGCTTCAGCCCTCTAACTGGGCAGCTGACCCAAGATATCATGATGCTTGTGATATCTGTGGAGCTGTACTCCTTAACATTTTCTGGATTATCAAAGTTGCTCACTTATTTCAGAAAGTGTTGATCATGCTAATTTATAAATACCAAGTAAATGTATGTTCCTGTTAAAGATGGGTGGTATGAGAAATGGAAGTGTCCAGTCATTGGTTCTTATCCTGGAATTATAAATCGAGCATACTCCTGGAATTGTGTCTAACCTGGAAATACTTTTGATGCTGTGCAGTACTGAGAAGTGGAGTTACCAAAATTTAAGAAAACTTGATTTTTAATAAAAGCTCAAGCTGTTTGCAGCTACTTCTAAATTACATTGAAGAGACACCCACATTCCAATTAACATACCAAATTGTGGGTATGGTTTTTTTAATGTTTCACAAATGGTATTCACAATATATCTTTGAATCATGCAGATTGACATTTATGATGTCCACATACGTTTTCCTGTTTGCATCTGCTCTTTATTAGTAAAATGTTTGATTTTATTGTGTGTAGATATAATTGAATGTTGATCAAAGAACTCCTAATATTCACAAATGCTGATAATTCACACCTTTTCAATAATTATGGATTTTCTTTACAGCTTTGTTCACTATCATGTGTTATAATGTTTTGTGTGACAAGTACGCCACAAGGCAGCTCTATGGCTACTGCCCTTCATGGGCTTTGAACTGGGAGTACAGGAAAAAGGGAATAATGGAAGAAATTGTAAACTGCGATGCAGACATTCTTAGTCTTCAGGTAAGACAAATACGTAATAGAAAGCATGCTGTATCATGTGCAAAGTCAGTTGACAATGTTTATTCATGCTGTTAATGAGGTAGGCAACTAATACTTAGATTTGGAATCCTAAATAGGAGGTCTAAATGTAAAGTGATTTTCATTAGTCTCATGATGCAATATTTGTATCTTGTAAGATTCTGCCATTGGGAAGAATAAAATTTGTTGAATGGGTGTTTGTGTACATTTTCTCACTTTATCCACTGAAGATGTAGATGGGGAGGAGAAAGTCAAGAAAAGAAAAATGTGTTTAAAGTGTTTAAAGACTCGTTCACTTCTTGAGAATCACAAGATGGATAGTGAACTTTTTATGTTTCATTAATGTGGTTCTGTTCGCCAAGCTGGGAATTTGTATTGCAGACGTTTCGTCACCTGTCTAGGTGACATCCGCAGTGCTTGTGAGCCTCCTGTGAAGCGCTTCTGTGATCTTTCCTCCAGCATTTGTAGTGGTTTGAATCTGCTGCTTCCGGTTGTCAGTTCCAGCTGTCCGTTGCAGTGGCCGGTATATTGGGTCCAGGTTGATGTGCTTATTGATTGAATATGTGTATGAGTGCCATGCCTCTAGGAATCCCCTGGCTGTTCTCTGTTTGGCTTGTCCAATAGTAGTGTTGTCCCAGTCGAATTCATGTTGCTTGTCATCTGCGTGTGTGGCTACTAAGGATAGATGTTCATGTCGTTTCGTGGCTAGTTGGTGTTCATGGCTGCGGATCGTTAGCTGTCTTCCTGTTTGTCCTATGTAGTGTTTTGTGCAGTCCTTGCATGGGATTTTGTACACTACATTGGTTTTGCTCATGCTGGGTATCGGGTCCTTCGTTCTGGTGAGTTGTTGTCTGAGAGTGGCAGATTCAAACCACGACAAATGCCGGAGGAAAGATCACAGAAGCGCTTCACAGGAGACTCCCAAGCAATGAGGATGTCACCTAGACAGGGGACGAAACGTCAGCAACACAGATTCCCAGCTCGGCGAACAGAACCACAACAACGAACACCCGAGCTACAAATCTTCTCACAGACTTTGAATGTCTCATTAATTTAGAAAATGCCACATAACTGAATCTTTCTGGCTCTATTTCTACAACTCAACAAATTTGGAAGCCTCATATGCAAAGCATTTGGAGCAATTTCACATTTTCATTTCTTAAAACTCAAGCTTTGCTGTGCTGCTCCGTTAGCTAGCTCTGTAATTGCGAAGATGTGATGATTCTGCGAAGGCAAATTGTATGACACCTAGATTTTTTGACTTACTGTTGATCTTTCATGCAGTATTAAGATTTTGCACAGAAAATAAAACTCGTTATAAAAGATGTGCTCAGTGCAATGCAGTGAGAAGTGTTCAAGAGCAAACTGGAAACTTCTGTTATGAGTTCAAAATCTTATTCCGGCATGTGAACATCCTTTTATCTCCATGTCCCCTCTAAATATGCCTGAGGAGTATTACGACTCCCACTCCAGTGTTTCATGGGCATCAAACTAGGGCAACAAAGTGTTCAAGTACAGTACTTGTGTACCCCATTGCAAGTTAAGTCAGATATGTAGGGTACGTTGTGTCCACTTCTATATGTCTACTCACCAATCTTCCTTTTTAACAGCAGATGTGCATCCAGGGAGAGAAAGAAAACATTTTTTATCTTTCCAAAGTATTTCAAAGCATTGGAATAACAGGTCAAATATTTCTACAAGAATAAATCTGTATACAGTAAAAGGTTAATCAAACAATGGGTGAGACAGATTTTCGGGATCAAGCATTAGATCTTGTGGAATCAGCCAGCACTGAAGTGGTTTGCTAATTGAGTATTTTCCACCTGTCATCACTAAATAAAGGACTTACTCAGTGAAAGGAGGAGGCAGTAGGAATATTGAATATGATAAAAGCATTGAGGTGTCTTTAAAATATTGTTAGTGTGTAAAACGGCAAAATTTAATCCATGTCAATTGGATACATCCGAGATTGCTGAAGGAATTAAGAATGAAGCCATGAAGGCTCATGATGCAACCTGCCAATCCTTCTTGGATACAGTAGTGGTGCCAGAGAATTGAGAATTGCAAATGTTGACACTTTGGAAAAATAAGTACAGTATATAGTTAAGCCAGATAACTGCAGATCAGTTAATCTAGTGTAGGTGATGAGACAATCTGGATGAAAATTGGTTTGGTTTTGGAGAAATATGTAAACAAAAAATCCAGCAATGCTTTGTTGGAAACAAATTTATAAGTAACAATAGTTCTTTGAAGTATTAGAGTAGGTTGAGGGTATTGGCAATGATTTCTATCTTGACTTTAAAAGGGTGTTTTATAAAGCACTGTTTGGACTTGTTGACAAATTCTGAACCATATGTGGACAAAGGCGCAGTGGGTGTACTGATTGAATAAAAACTAAGAAACATAAGGTAGTAGTGGTAAAAGACCGGATTAGGGATAAATGTATAATAATGTTGATGTTTGAATTACTTTTTTATTTATTCATGTTTTGAGCTTCAGTGCAGGGCATAATTTCAAGGTTGGTAGAAAGCATGAAAATTTGAAGCCTTAGAAATGGTAAAGGAAAAAAGAATATTCAGGAGAATATCAACCAGTAAAATAAACTGGCTCAAGGAAATACAAGTTAATGCAGAATAATGTGTAGCATTTGATTTCAGTCGGAAAAATGAAGTAAGCACATATCAACCAGTGCTAATTTAGAGGAGCAGAAATGAAGGTGTATGGACATAGTAAAAATGCTGTTTTTAAAAAGACAGACTGCATGCTTGCCTTTGACAAATGTCATAAAGAACAAAAGCCCCACAAAATCATAATAAACTTTTATAAATTCTAATCATTTTAAAATCGTGATGGAAGAGGATAAACCAGATCTAAAAGTTGAAGTTCTAAATTGGAGAAAGGCCAATTTTGAAGGTATTAGGCAAGAACTTTTGAAAGCTGATTGGAGGCAGATGTTCGCAGGTAAAGGGATGGCTGGAAAATGGGAAGCCTTCAGAAATGAGATAACAAGAATCCAGAGAAAGTATATTCCTGTCAGGGTGAAAGGGAAGGCTGGTAGGTATAGGGAATGCTGGATGACTAAAGAAATTGAGGGTCTTGTTAAGAAAAAGAAGGAAGCATATGTCAAGTATAGACAGGATAGATC